>NC_134872.1:43596204-43813704 GCF_049852395.1 Peromyscus maniculatus bairdii | reverse complement strand
AAGACACCAAGGTAAAAGGGGAGAGCAGTCTTTATTTTTTCCTATGACCTTCACACACAAACACTGTGGCATGCACCATCTGCACTCACTCACACAGAGACATTTCACACAGATGTACACACACATGCACACACACGTAAATAAAACCAAAATAATTTTAAAATTTAAAACCACTTTTTTTCATAATATAATAAGAACTGTATTATGTATATTGCAATAAATCATTGTCTCTCTTTTCAGTTGTTTTTGTTCAAGAATAACATTATTGCCTTTATTCTCCCACTAGTTCACTTGTTCTTTTCATCTTAAAATTACCAAAAATTTACTCCGCTACAATTTTCACTCTTGTACTACAGATCATTTGATATCTCTAGTATATTAACTATCCATGTTACCTAAGGTAAGATCCAATGGCACCATAAAAGTTGACATACTTCTAATGATCACTAATTTACAAAACGCACAGGTATATGCTTTGTAATTGCCTTGAGTTTCATAAAGACAGTCACAGGATAGCAGATCACCACAGACAAAAGACAAAGGCATGCTTTGAACAATTATGTAAAGATTTACTTTCTAGATTGTTCCACATCAAGTACAGATTTGGAAAGAGGATAATCAATTATAACTAAAAAAACTGATGGAAAATAAAATTGGCTTGTTTAAGCATCATGATGCTTTGCTGATATTTAATCAGACAATTGTATGATAGCAGAAGTTCCTCCATAATGCAGGCTAGAAAAGTCTATTCAGTTTTATTTAAAATCTGTATGTGCTATAAAAGTACATACTATATAGATATGAAATTTATGACATATTGATTAAACATACTGAATGGGTTTTAAACACTAATTTATATAAATGATTATAATAGCCTATATTATGTTTGCTATTGAGGCATATGGTAGTAAATTTGAATTTAATTTTAAATTTACATGAATATAAAAAATTTCATAATTTTATCCATGATGCATATGAAATGGTAATTAAAATGAGGACTGTACCTTATATAGTTGAGACAGAAGTCAATCAATCTAGAAATTTAAGTTTATTTCTTAAAAACAACCACAGAATGAATTATTTGTCAGAAATAAGGGAAAAAATGCAACTGCTTAAGAAAGTAATATTGAAAATCATCCAGTAAATGTTTCTATTATAATTTACATACTATAATCACAAATTATATAATTATAAATATGGTTTTAGGCATAAGTGAAAATTGTTACTATGTATTCCATATTTTTTTAAAATTTCCAATTGGCATATAATAAACATACATTCAGACAGACCCCTGATTAAGACAGGTCCACAGTAACTCCACCTCAAGAGACTTAAACAGTTTGTAAAATGAAAACAATTTTCAAGGACAGTAAGTCTTTTCCGTAAGTCAGGGGTCCATTCTGGTTAGAAGGAAGGTCCTTCTGGCCTTGCATCTCTAGGACTCAAGCTCTGTCTCTGAGACTAAGATGTTATAAAATATGTGGATGCCAAAGTAGGGGGGAGTCTTGACCTTATCCTCAATTTCATTAAATGAGAGGTAATATATCCAGATATTAAGAAAAAGCAAAACAAACAAGAACCTAAGATACAATCACTAATTTGAAGTTTGCATTTTCAGTCCTTTCAGACACACTGTCAGATCCTTATCATCTCAAAAAAAAAAAAAAAAAAAAAAGATGCTGGGAGAAAGTTGGTTTTCTTAAAGGATGTGGCCTTGGAGATCTAATACACCCCAGTAGATGGCCACCCACCAAAGAGTATATGGGCAACAACAATAGAACTCAATGGGTTAAAAGACACAAAGTAGGCATGGAATGAAGAGTGGATTTGGAAGGTGATGGAGGAAGAGGATAAATATGATCAAAAATGTATGAAATTCTCAAAGAATTAGTAAAAGTATGTTTTGAAAGCACTTCTCCTTGGCAAACTAATCTTTCTACTAGTCTTGATTCAAAGTTGTTTTATCTTTTCATATACACTGTTCTAAAATGAACTACTTTAACTTCCTCTCCTGTATCACAGACTCTTTCTCCCTCCTGTGCCTTACTCTTGGACCTCAACATGTCAACATTTTGAAGGTCTTTCCTAAGTTAAGAACAACAAACCTTCGTCTTGCACCACTAAGAAGATCTTCACAGATAGACAGTTCATTTTGCTGGTACCCTTCAGCTCTCATTGCTGTATCGACCATCTAACTCTGGGCAGAGAGACTTGTACCTCACACCACTCCACTTCTAATGCACACAAGGGATTTCATGAGCCCTTTTCAGCACTTCACTTCTGGTCCTCTGTTCACTTTCTTTTCTGCTTCTTTGTCTTCATTGACTTCACATTGCCTCCTTCATCTTAACAAGTTTCTTTTTTCTCATCACACTGCTTAATTCTACTCAACTTCTCCAAGATCCCCTTTTATCTTTCTTTATAATCCCTGTTCAGTCTTGCACCTGTAAAACACACCTATTTATCTTTGCTTTACCAATGTGTGATACAGTGCTTGGAGAATGCTAAGCAAATTATTGAATATGGTCATGCTAAGAATATTTATTAATATTAATAATACCTAGCATACATCTCTAATTGATCTCCGGGGCTTGAGACATATATTTTTATTCAAACATTTCCTAAATATTTGTAATCAACATGATAACTAGACAAAGTCATCCTGAACACTATACCCCAGTATCTGAAAAAAAAACAACTAATGGATAATAGAACCAATCAGCCATCCAAGCCTAATATTTTCATTTCCCTCTAGACTGTCTCATATGCAACCAATTGCTAGATTTGGTCAATCTATCTCCTAAGTGGGTTAGTTATTCTTCTTTCTTACATCTGACATAACTTAATTCAGTTTTTCAATTTAATTCCCCCCTCCCCCAATGTATATATAATTCCTTAATTAGTGCTTGGCTCTTCAACTCTTTATCTAACTCTAATATGTAAAAATGATCACACCACTCCCTGGCTTAAATTGCCTAAAAAGTCAGAATATCTGCCATCATAACTTGAGACTCTTCTGTTCCATCAGTCTTCCAATTTTCCTTTTTCCTTCTAAAGAAAAAAAATTTAAAAAGCTCAAACATAACATAATGAATAAGGCTCTTCAAAAATACAATCTCAAGTCTCAGCATTTTTTAGCATAAAAACCTAATTACTTGCTTGTAGTGTTTTGGGGGCTGCTGTAGTAGTATTTCTATCTGCATTTTACTTTCTAGTCCTTCTTTCAACATTCTTCACATGTCCAGCCTGTATGTTCTCTGAAAAGTCTCCATGGAATTCCTCAAATTTACCTCCCAAGTGTTCTAGGAATTCTGAGGTCTACTTCATAACTGTAATTTTGCTAGTTATGAATCATAATGTATTGCTGCCTTGAGGATTAGCCTCTAGGAAGCACAGGGCTCCAAGGGAAAATCCACAGCATTGGCACATACTGGACTTTTCTATCTGTGGGGGTCAGGAAAAAGGCACTCACACATTCTCTTGATCATTTCCTTCTTGATTCATCAGCCTCTTCTGATGGACTGACTGGGCTGGAATCGGCTGGCATGGGATTGGCTGGCTTTGGGCAGCAAACAGCTGTACACAAGTGTATTTATAGATTATTATATAAAGTATTTCCTCATACCAAGGTCCCTAACCTTAATTTACATGTCTTGCTGAAGGGTAGCCTCACATGCCTCCAAGGCACTAGCCTTTCACTATGCATTGTATGCAATACACAATAATACAAGAGCCCCAAATGTGCCTGAGGTGTCTTGTGATCAAAGTCATGGGATGGCCACATGGCCCCCTCAGCAAAACAATCATTGTTTTCCACAAGGATTCTTCAAGGTCAAGGTACTTCTAAAAAACATCTGTCCATTTTAATCTCTATGCCATATAATGATTTTTCTAAATTCCTACAGCATACAGGTAACATGTTTTTCATCTTCCTTACATTATTAAAAACAAAGCCATCCCAATATCCCATATACATTTACATCTACATAATTTACTGCAGATCAACAGAGCATGAGCAGACAGAAAGCATCTTTTCATAGCCAACTCCCTTGCTGGCAGGCCACATGCCGAGGCTACCAAGAAAGAATTCTATTGTCTATCTTGAAAGTTAATCTTACCAGGAATCCTATAGGAATCACAAACCTACACTTTTGTACATAAAAGACAGTCCGTCTGCTATACTTTAGATTCTTAGGGTGTATACCCATTATCAATAGCCTCTTATATCAGGAGATTAAGGGCAGGAATGGGTACAAGGAGTTAATGATCACCTTTGATCAACAACCAACCTTTACAGTTGGGCACTTTGTAATTTAAACCTCTGCTATCTGTGGGTTTTTTTTTTTCACCTTAAAGTTATTGTCAAAACATCTGATCTAACCTGAAGTTATTACAAGACTTTGTTTCATCCAAATGATGCACATCGAGACCTTAGTATTAAGAGAATTAAGGCTAGCCTGGCTTCCAGGGAATTCAATTGTTCTCCTAATCATTAACCTGAGTTGTAATCTAAAGCACCTTCTAAGGTGGAATTCATAGATCTTGAGCTGTGAAACATATCCTTGTATATACTTTTATTCATCAAAGCACTGTATAAGCTAAAACAATTAGACTGTACAGATTAGGGAGAAAATCATCTTCATAATAATTTGCAGGTAAAACAGCCCAGTAGAATGGGAAGTTTCCAAGAGATAAATGCACTACCTTACAGGCAGTGGGGAATTTCCCCACACCCAATTCAACCAAGCCAGGTATCAGGGAAAGACAGCAACAACAGGTTATGTAAAGGCACAATAAGGCATGGGGGCTTGGGAGTCTCTGGGTCCTTTCCTACCCAAGAATTATCCACCAGAGGGTTGCCTCCTGGTGGACCAACACCCTGAACCTCAATTGTCACCTGCTGCTCTCATCACTACCATCAGTAATGTAAATCTCTGTGCTTTTCAATGCTTTAGGAGATCCTTATAAAAGGATCCTTTCACCCCCAAAGGGGTTGTGACCCACAGGCTGAGAACCATTGTTTTAGAGTAAAATCCCTAATTCTCTTGTTGTGATTTTACTTTTCTTGTACTCATCCAATCATATTTCTATTTCCATACGCTTCTGATAAATGCCCAGAGTAGTAGTTCTGACAAAGCAGAACACAAGCTGAATTCATTTAACTTTACTCTAACAACAGACTATTATCAGTTGCTATGGCTTGACAGTGTCCCCCAACCTTAATGAGCCTAAAACTGAGGTGCTGTTGAGACACTGGAACCTTTGGGAAGTTGACATCATGTTAAGTAACTAGGTCATGATAGCACTACCATGAAAAGATTAATGTCTGAATCACAAAATCACAGAGTTCTCATAGAGTAGGTTAGACAGCAAGGATGACCTAGGTCTCAAGCCTAGGTCATGCTGAAGAGTTTTCACCCTTCTGTCTGGAACTATCTGTTCTTACAAATATAAATGAAAAAGATGGCTGAAAGGGCAGCAGGCAAACACTGTAGGGCAGAGGACAATCAGTGGTGGTATTACACGTTTGTTCTTTATGTCATGAAAACATAATAAAGAATAAGAACTTTTAGTTTTAGTGCTCATTTTAGTATCTTTTTTAGTTAGAAATATGTACCAACATAACCTAATCATATATAAGACAAAGAATAGGATGGTTTAAAAAATAATGCAAATTCTCTAAAACCAAAACATTTTACAGAAAATATACAATGAGTATCTGCATCCCTGACACTCTAATTTCGTCCAAACATTTAGATATATATAGAGAGAAATGAGAACACTAGTTTTCTTTTTTTTTTTTTTTTTTTTTTTTTTTTTTTTTGGTTTTTCGAGACAGGGTTTCTCTGTGTAGCTTTGCGCCTTTCCTGGAGCTCACTTGGTAGCCCAGGCTGGCCTCGAACTCACAGAGATCCGCCTGGCTCTGCCTCCCGAGTGCTGGGATTAAAGGCGTGCGCCACCAACGCCCGGCGAGAACACTAGTTTTCAAAGCAGGCTGAATGAGAAAATGCTTTTGGTTAATATAATTCCATCAAGCCCTTGATGCCAGAAATTTTCACTCCAGGTATCCAGCAAAACCCAGGGTGCTCAGTTACGAAAACCAGATCTTTATTTTTGCATATTGGTTTTGATACTTTTAGTCATTTGTTCAAATGTAATTTCCTGAAGTTTTAAAACTCTGTTCTCCTAGAATCTGTATTATGGTGAACAAAAATGAAATATATATGTTTAAAATTATACTACTTTTAAATTGGTTTCTATCAGAAAAATTAATTTAAAATTAATATGATAAAAATGAAGACCAGAAAGGGCAAAGGCTTTAAATGCATAAAAGAAATAAGAATGGACAAGAGGTGAATGGTATGATGTGGAGTACAGTTATTTTTTTAAGTTTTAATTTTAAAAATTTATTTAGAAATAATTATCATATGTAATTCAACTGTAAGTATAATTCAAAATTTTAGCATACCATATCATTCTAGAATGCGAATGGTGGCATATTTGAAACAAGTAATGATTTTAAAAATTAAACAAAAATCAGGGCTACAGAGATAGCACAACAGTAAAGAGTTCATACTGCTCTTACAGAAGACAAAGGTTAATTTCCAGCACCTAAATTGGACAACTCATACCTGATCCAAGGATCTGATGCTGTTCTCTGGCTTCCACAGGCACCTGCAATACTCATACTCAGATACTCACCTATATACAGGTAATTATAAAAAAAATTTTGTTTCAAACTGCTTTTATTGCTTTTATTCAATCTGTGGATAACCTAATGGAGGTGATCCTTGAGACAATAATAAAAATTCCTAAATCAAAATGAGTAAATATGAATATTTTTAAAAATTCAGGTACTTTTTAAAAACTGTTTCTATTCATACTGTTCCATTATCTATAAAGTCTACAAATCCACAATACAAATTGTTATGATTGACATTTTAACAAAAATACTAGTTCATGCAAGACAAATGTTATCTCCATTTATAGTAAATATTTTTAATAGTTACTTATCAATTTACTAAAGAATGCTCACAGAAGCATTCTAGATACTTTGTTGGATTATGTACGACTACTTCCAATAGAATAGCATACATTTTAATGATTGGGTTCTGATGTTTTTAATACCTCACTATTTGTTAGGTGAAAGTTGGAAGGACAGGGTCTAACTATGTAGCCTACATAGTCTCAAACTCACAACACTCCTCCCCCACCTTCTCCAAAGGTAATATTATAGGTAAGTTTCAACATGCATAGCTACACGCAGTTTCTCCTCCCTCCACCCCCCCCCAGTCCCTCCCCCTCTTCCAACCTCCCCTCTCCCCCAGGTCCACTACTCTTTTTCGAAAGAAAGGAAAGAAAAAGAAAGAAAGAAAGAAAGAAAGAAAGAAAGAAAGAAAGAAAGAAAGAAAGAAAGAAAGAAAGAAAGAAAGAAAGAAAGAAAGAAAGAGGGAGGGAGGGAGGGAGGGAGGGAGGGAGGGAGGGAGGGAGGGAGGGAGGGAGGGAGGGAGGGAGGGAGGAAGGAAGGAAGGAAGGAAGGAAGGAAGGAAGGAAGGAAGGAAGGAAGGAAGGAAGGAAGGAAGGAAGGAAGGAAGGAAGGAAGGAAGGAAGGAAGGAAAGGAAAAAAAAAAGATCAGGTTTCCCAGGGATATCTACCTAACATGGGCTAACAAGACACAGTAACAAGGGCACAAATCTTTATATCAAGGCTGGGCAAGGTAACCCAGTAGGAGGAAAAGGATCTCAAGAGCAAGCAGAAGAGTCAGAGACATTCCCTATTCCCATTGTCGGAAGTCCCACAAGAATACCAAGCTACACAACCATAACATATATTCAGAGGACCTAAAAACATGTGGCACAATGACACAATGGAGTACTACTCAGCTGTTAAAAACAATGACATCATGATATGGGTAGGCAAATCAATGGAACTAGAAAAGATCATCATTATGAGGCAACCCAAACCTATAAAGACAAACATGGTATGTACTCACAAATATGTGAATATTAGCTGTTATGTAAAAGATAATCATGCTATAATTCACAGACCCAGAGAGGCTAAGTAACAAGGAAAGCTCTACAGGTGATGCATGGATCTCCCACAAAAAAGGAAATAGAACAGATTTGGGGGGCGGAACAGTAGGGATAAGACTGGGGGAGTGGAGGGAGAGAGTACTAGAGGTGGAAGGAAAGATGACTAGAACTTGGAGGGCAATGTAGAAACCTAGTGCAGTGGAAACTCCCTGGAATCTAAGAAACTGAACCCTAGTCTCCTAGTAACAGGGGATACTGACCCCAAAGTAGCCATCTTCTTAAGCAAGTAAGGATCCTAGCAGTGAATCCTGGACATCAACCCAGTCACAAAACCTTCGACCTACAATCTGTCCTGCCTGCAAGATACCCTATGCTGGGGTATAGGTTGCCCAGAAATTGTGCAAGTAGCCAATCAATGACTGATCCAACTTGAAACCTACACCACAAGAGAGAGCCCATACCTGACACTGACTGGATGGCCAGGAACCAGAGGCAGGACAGGCCAGAGACCCAGGATAGAACCAAACATGACTTATGGGGCGGGGGTAGGCCACTGAAATGATTCCTAATGATATTCAGCTATGCTCATAGATCATTGCTTAGCCCAATTGCCATCAGAGGAACATCATTGAGCAACCAATGGGAGCTGATTCAGAGACCCACAGCCAAACACTAGGTGAGGCCAGGGGAACCCAGCAGAAGAAGGAGAGGAAGGACTGTAGGAGTCAGAGGGGTCAAGGATACCATGAGAACATGGCATGTTCACAGAATCAACTAAGCAGAGCTCAAAGGGGCTCACAGAGACTGAAGTGACACAGACCCTGTATGGGTCTGAGCTAGGTCCTCTGCATATACACATACATTTCTTAAGTACTGGAAAATTTCAATTTTTGATTTTTTCATTAAATTATATGCAGACATAGTGCCCACTTTTAAAAAAATCATCAAAATACAATTCATCTTACATTTAAGCACTTTAAGGACAGTGGTTGTATTGTGCTCAATGAACTGCTTCAAGAGATAAAATTAAAAACATAACTAGGTATTCTAATATATACATGCAGGTACAGGCACACAAACATGTAAATATGTGTACTTTCTTCAATGCATCTTCAGCTTAAACTTTTATTCCCAATTTGTTTGTATTACAATTTTTTTTAAAAAGATAAGGCATGGGATTTCATCTTTTCATTATAAAAATGATATAAAATAAATACTTTGACCTCAAGCCCTCGGTGTTTAATGTCTTAGACCAAAGCACTACAATTAATATGAAATTCTAAATCCAGAAAATACTGCCACATAAACAGTATAACAGCCAAGTACTGTCTAAAAAGCCATATGTTTTTTCCCATTGTTCAAAAAAAGGAGATGACTTCCCGTCACTTATGTTTCTGATTAGCAAGGTGATTTATGCCACAATCACTAAAAATGCCAGCAAGTGAATGAGAAAATGCATAGTGACTGCACCAGATGTGCACAGTAAACAGGAATCCCATTGTAATCTCCGGTACTTAGTTTATATGAAGGTAATGTAGGAAACACTCTTGGATATGGCAAAGTCACTCTTTTTTTACATTTGACTATAAATGATATGAAATAAATTGTGTGTTTTATACTTTATGGCATGCATACATTGATAAATTAGGTAGCGTTTTGTATCCTGACTTATCTACAAGACAAACCTGGCTAAGATCATGGGGATTAATTGCTTCAGAAGTGTGAAATGCCGCTTTTCCATTCTTTTCTGCACACTCAGTGGAGAAACAATGATTAATCACTGTTTAACTATTCTCTTGAGGATCTACAAGATTGCCAAAGCAGGACTTATCCTCATAAATCCCAAAAATACAGGTTTAGATTTGTAACCAACAACCAAAAGGACTTGAACCTGAACTCATTTGTTATCAGATTAAAATAATATCAAGGTTTTAAAATTTACTTGTATACAATATTCTTTAATCAGTTACTTCAATGGGAAGTTAACAGGACATAAGTAAAACTTGTACACTATAAAACAGTAGTAACAAGCATACTTTTGAGACTTGTAAAATCTCACTGGACTAATGTCAAATAATATAGGACTGAACTAAGACTGATAAGCTCATTTAGCTATGTAATTCCGATGCACTACTTATGAAAACTACAATATCTGCACACAAAACTAACACAAAATGGCTATTTATTTTGAGAAATTATATTTAAAATTGCTTGTAAATAGTATCTAGGCAAACTATTTAGTACAGTTTACAAACACACACACATATATACATATGATATGATGACATTTTTACAGGTATATATACATATGTGTATACATAAACTGTGTGATACTGGGGACTAAATCTTTGGACATGCAAAGCAAATGGTCTCCCACTGACTGATGTGTACCTCAGTTCCTGTCTTAAATGTTATTTCTGACCATGTGAAACTTTCAACCTTTCAGTTAGATACTATGAAGGGTCCAAAAATATGTGATATTTTGAAGAGAAGTACATAAGAGGTTTTAACATATTAAAATAATTTACTGTTCAAATATGTTTAGTCAATGTTCACTAATATCAAAATAAACAATAACTCTTAACATAGGAAATTATATTTCCTATCATCAATGACATTAATACACATATTTTTGATAATTAAAACTGTATTATTTCAACAATCAGTGCAATGGGTAGTAGCTGCATGTGAATCATTACAAATGAAAGATTATGACAATTTTCATTTTAATGAGTCAACTCTTGACTAGCTACAAAAAATTCTTAAAATAAGAAAAAATATTTCAATGTTTCAGATTTCAATTTAAAATAGAAATACCTAATGAACTTACTTAACTTAAACACATGTGAAAAAGAAACCCACTTATAGTCATAAAGAGTTGGTTTATCTGTGGCCTCCTGCTGCTCCTTTCAGGTCTACAGACAGCTTAGAAGACTGCTAAAGTGGAAAGTCTGGGGTGAACTGGGATCACTCACTACTTGTCATAACCCTTGTCAAAGGGAGAGGGAAAGAAAGTGAAATAGATCTTTTTAGTTCCTTCATCTCATTTCCACTTCAGATTGGCTGTTTCCCTACAATCACAACAACAAGGGTTCCATCAAGTACACACACAACAAAAACTTTTAAAATTTTACAATTAATTTGGCAAAAAGAAAATAGTTCTTCTTCCATTATCTAATTAAAGTAAAAATGGACATATTAAGAAGTAAATATTCGGCCGGGCGTTGGTGGCGCACGCCTTTAATCCCAGCACTTGGGAGGCAGAGGCAGGCGGATCTCTGTGAGTTCGAGGCCAGCCTGGGCTACCAAGTGAGTTTCAGGAAATCCGCAAAGCTACACAGAGAAACCATGAATCAAAAAAAAAAAAAAAAAAAAAAGTAAATATTCAAGTATAAGAGTAGTTACCATAAATAGTTTGGTTGTTAACACTTGTGAACCAAGTGGAATAAATTCATTCACATTGGTTTTACCCTCAAAGTTGGCATTTTAAAATTTATAAATAAGCAGATTATCACAGCTGTTCACCTCTCAAACATCTTCTCTATTAATATATCTCACTTGGGTAAAAAGACAGAGTCATCCATCCTTCTGTGTAACTCAGAATACACCACTTGCATAAAGTCCTATACAGATAACAATAGGATAAGTGGACAGAGGTTCAAGTATAAATACAGCTCTCAGGGAAAGTAACAAAGAAAAGAGTTGGTGTATTTTTCCATTGAGGTTTTTACTTCCCCCAAATAATTTTGTGCTTTTAAGGAAAAGGTCTCTGTAAATTGTTTATTTTTAAGTTATTAACCTAAACACAAAAATCATACCACGGATGACCATGATATAATGTAAGTCCATCCCAAAAGAAAATGAGAATTTTTATTCCTACTTAAAGAAGAAATGGAATGAACTGGAACATGCCTTTAAAGTAAATCAAGACATGACAGCATGTCTAATACACCTTATTTCTAATTATTGTTATGTACCAAGTACTTCCAAGAACCGAGCACTAGGAAACTCCTGGTGCCAGGTTTCTCCCACTGTTATGGTCTCTATGCTTATGGAAAACTGTTAGCCAAGAAAAAAAGTTTTCCTTTTTAAGTTACTTTTGGTCATATTATTTTATCAAAGCAACAAAAAAATAATCCAAGTATATTCCAAAGTACACTCCAAGTCCTTAATAGAAAAATAATTTGAATCTTTGTTTCAGTTTCCCTTATACTTGTAGGAATTGGCTAGTAATTGAAAATTTATATCTTACTATGGGTTATTGTGGGGGCCGGGGGAGGTGTGTGCAAATGAACTTCAATCCTTTTTTCTTTTTGCAGAATTACTAGGAAACTATCTCAAGGTAAACACTATGCCACTAACTATATCTTCAGATACTGAGATATTGTCAACTCTAAATTTATGCTAACTTCCTATGCCTTAACAAATATATTGAATGTCTAAAAGATAAAACATTACATAAAAAGCTTATGAACATTAAAAGCATAACCAGGAAAATATTTCTAAAGCCATGCTATATACATTCTCTTGGCAAACTATCACATGCATTTAAGTTTCTTGAACGTGAACTCTTATCACAGACTCAAGCATACATATATTTAGTACCCTCGAAAACTCCCTAACTCTGAAAAAGAAAACACTGCATCCTTAAGAACAGCTAAAGGGAAAAAAACATTTCTAGCACAAGTTACTATTGTTTACCCTTTGGTGTGAAAATGCATGCAGTAGAAGCAGAAGCCAGAAGGTCATCCATGAGGCAAACTCTCTGTTCTGTGGAGAAATATCTCAGAGAAGCACTCCAGCATGACTGAGCTAAATGAGAAGAGGGTTAAAAACAGAAAGGAAAAGAATCTGGTGACAGAATGTAGGAAGTAGAAGGAGACCATGAGTAACCTTTGAGTAACTATGTTGATGGGCAACTTTATTCCCAAGGGACCCCACAACCTAATTTTTGCAGAAGCATACAAATACATCCAGAAGTTTTATGGACCACAATACTGTACTGAGAGCATTAAGAATATTCAACCGTTAAATGTTGAGCAAATTTGTGCTCATATTCTAGGAGAACTTTCACTGGACTATAGAAGTGTTTGAAGACAACTTTAGCTTATTTCAAAGTTTTTCACCAAACACTGCCTTTATTGACAAATAGGAATTGAAGAGGAATCAAAAACTGAGAGAGAAGCTGATTTCTCCCTGAACTAAGTTATTGAAAAACGGTTACATAGAATAATTAATACAAAAGTTTCTAGTGTTGCTACTTTAGTAGGAATGCTAAATCAAACAACAATTGCAAGACAGACTGAATTAATTGATGCCAAGATTCCAGGTTCTTAGAAAGAAGCCTCAGCCTACTGGTTAACTGTTGTTTCATCACCCATTTAACTCCCAGAAGACATTTTAAATTGGCAAGTATACTACATTATAACCCAGAAAAAGAGCTGAGAACCAAAAAGATCTTGCTCATGAAAACAAATCACTGTTACCACTTCATTTTTCACGAAAATGATATAAAGGTTGAAATGACAGAAAACTGTTGAAATCATAATGCATAGTAAAATATTACCACATTTTTAAAAGAATATAATTCATTAAATAGTGATCTAACTTTGGAAAAACAAAATTCCATCGGAAGTATATTTCTAAAACTAACAAAAAGTGAAGTTTAGAATATGGATGTATCAAAATAATTTAATAATATTTATAAATTAAAAATTAATTCCATATTCTTTTCCTAAAGAAAAAAGTATTTTCTTTAATAATATACTTCAAAAACATACTCAACACAGATCTTTCTACATAAACCCCAAATAATTACACTGAAGTTCTTGAGGATAACCAAGTTAACTAAAGAACTCTGTAAAAAAAAAAAGTAATTCTATAAAAAATATTAGGCAGTGTTTGGTGTTTTCTTTTTGAGATTATAATTTAATTACAACATTTCTTCCTGCCCTTTCCTCCCTCCAAACACACCTATACATCCTTCCCTACTCTCCTTCACACTCATGGCCTCTTTTTCCTTCACTAATTGGTATTTACACATTACTCCTTACTATTCAACAACCTGGCATTATTGATGATTCATCATATGTATAAAAAGGAACAGTGCAGTGATGAAATGTCAAGTATAAATCAACAACATAGATATAAAAACTGCAACAAATCTAGCTTAAAATTACTGTGGTTCAAGAAGAACGTACTGTTTCAAACACAGTACAGCATGATATGATCACTAAACTAAATAACAAAAGTCATACCCTTTTGGAAAAAAAGATATTCAGAAATCATTTTATATAGTTAGATTTATTTTATTGAAAATAATTCATGGTTTATGTATTTTTGGCAGTATTTCCTTATCTTACCTTTTAGGTCATATCTAAAAAACTATAAACAATAGTTTGCTAAATTATTCTGTATATATGGAGAATATAGAAGTATTGTCAAGCAGTTTCTATGACAATAAAATATACACACCTTATTTGTCTATGGTTAAACTAACAATTGCTAACACTAAAACAAATGTCTCTTCTTCATCTTGGTCATATGAAAAAACAGACCACTTTATTCTACAGATGACTTTTAAAAGTGAAAAATATTTATCTTTCAACTACAAAATATTTGTATTTGAGGACTAAATACTTAAATAATACTTTATATATAGTCACACTCCAGTGATGTCACTATTTGAAGAATGACAGCTCTTTCTTTAAGAAACTTGAATGTACTCAAATTTTAAAAAAAAAAGTAACAACACAGTAAGTATCCCAAGTAATTTTAATTTCTATTTTTAAACATACACTTTATATGCATTTAAATTTCAATTTGATTTTTGATTTCTTACATTGCAAAGGTCATTAAGTAGCTATGCTGTGACAAGGTATATTTGGTAAAAGAAGAAACTGATACGCCATTAGTGAAAAGAAGAAAGAAGAAAAGGGGCACAATATAGGCAAAGTTAGTAAACCCAGAAGGCCATCCCCAGAGCAAGGCTGCACACAACAACTGGCTTCCTCAGCAGTCCCCATACAGAATTCTTGACCACCATTTCAAAGCAGGGGCTGCCAATTCCTTTTCTGGTTATTTTCACGGGAATTGCATAAATATTGGGAAATCTAGAAATAGAAAATAGATATACACATGCAAATATAAAAATATTGTCAGTGTATAAGTTACTGCTATCCTGGGAATCAAATAATTTATGTAACATCTGGTTTCATATTTTTATAATTTTTCCTAATTAACATGCATATTTAAGGCCTAAGGACTGACTCTCTCTCTCTCTCTCTCTCTCTCTCTCTCTCTCTCTCTCTCTCTCTCTCCCTCCCTCCCTCCCTCCCTCCCTCCCTCCCTCCCTCCCTCCCTCCCTCCCTCCCTGACTATGCATCTTGTTGTTTTTTAATTTCAAAACTGTGTGTTCCTAGGGAAAAGTCTAGATAGGCAGAAATCCAAAATTTTATTGAATATAATTTTAAAATGTAATCAAAAGAAGTAAATAGCTTTGTAAAATAATACTGAAATCCTAGGAGTTTTCACATATGTGCTTGCAATGGTCAGATATTAACTAAGGCCTCAATATAGTTTAAAAAAATCATGAAATCATATTTCTAATACTATTTGAGTCTTTTTGACCTCTTCCTAACTTCCAAATTAAATGAAAAGCCAAGCCATCCTCTCCTTTCCTAGCCTAGCTGGGGTCTTTCAGCTTATGTACTAGCCCAGCCTAGTCCCACAGATGGCATCTACAATCCCAGGCAAAGCTGGCTTCACAGAGTTTATCCATCAACCCAGCCAGGTGACTGTTCCAGATCTCTGCCAGACCATTCCATTCACATTCCAATGTCTAACAGAGGCTGTAACATCCTGTACAACATCACAACCTGATGAGTAACACAGATTAACGCCTGCATACGATGACCTCAGCTTGTTCAACTGTCCAGGCAGATCCAGCCATGAGTCACTTTCTTGATAACAAATGAATTGGAATTTTTGTCTCTCCAAACAAAAATCAAAATCGTGTATCTGAAAGACTGACCTACCAACTCTTCACACCTTACTCGACACAAAACCAATTAAAGAACCTACATGCCCACTGTAACATCATAACATCACAAAACCAATCTATATGAAATAACAAACCAATATGTGCCCCACCATGAAAACATACTAGTCCCAAAAAATACTGGCCAATGAGAATTGTTTAAATGAGTCCCAGGACACAGAATTTAAATAATAACTGCAAACATAAAGAATTCAAGGAATTCAAAAGGACACAAACAAATGCCTTAATGAACTTAAAGATGATAGTTATAAATCTCTGGGTAAAAGTCCAAGACAACACAAACATTCACCTGAATAAAATGAAGATAATTCAGATTTTAAAAACTGAATTCCATATAGAGACAGAAATACAAGAGAAAACTCAAGTTGAAATGAAGATGGACTTGAAAAGCTCAATCCCATCAGAAAACTCAGAGGGAAAGTCTTTCCAATAGAATGGATAAAGAAGATAGACACCAGGATTGGAATGGAAAGAGAAACTGGAGCATTAATCAAAGAATATGAAAAAATAAAAACACATACAAACACAGTATGCCAGAAATTAGAACACCATGAAAAGATCAAATCTAAAATATTTAGGAGAGGGTAGAACACACCACATCTTTCAATAATAACTTTAAATATCAATGGCCTGATTTGTAGCTGGAGTTTTCTCCAGTCCCACCTGGGCCCACAGCCATGCAGACACAAATAAACACAGAGAGGCTTATATTAATTACGAACTGTATGGCCTAATGGCTCAGGCTTCTTGCTAGCTAGATCTCACATCTTAAATTAACCCATTTTTATAAATCTATACCTTGCCACGTGGCTCACCAGTATCTCTACATCTTGCTTCCTCTGTGTCTGGCTGGCAACTCCTGATTCAGCCTTCCTGCTCCCAGAATTCTCCTCTCTCTTTGTCCCACCTATACTTCCTGCCTGGCTACGGGCTAATCAGCACTTTATTTATTAACCAATCAGAGCAACACATCGACAACATACAGAACGATATCCATGGCCTGAATTCCCTAGTCAAAATATAAGTAGTAGTGTAACAGATTAATAAACTCCAGTTTTTTGTTTTCTATAAAAACCTCAATTTTGCCGGGCGTTGGTGGCGCACGCCTTTAATCCCAGCACTCGGGAGGCAGAGCCAGGCGGATCTCTGTGAGTTCGAGGCCAGCCTGGGCTACCAAGTGAGCTCCAGGAAAGGCGCAAAGCTACACAGAGAAACCCTGTCTCGAAAAACCAAAAAAAAAAAAAAAAAAAAAAAAAAAAAAAACTCAATTTTAAGAAGAGGAAACACTTCTCAATGAAAGGATAAGAAAAGGTATTACAAATAAATGGAGCCAGGAAGCAACTGTCACTATCTTAATATATGGCAAAACATATTGCAACCTAAAATTAATCAAAAAGGGTAAAGAAGGATACTTCATTCTGATCTGGGGAAAAACTAGCCAAAAAGACATTATAATCTTAAACATATATGTACCAAATATGGGTGCATATGACTGGACTTCAAGACAAAAATTAACCCTAACTCAAATATTCAGTATTTCAATACCCAGTGTTCTGCAATAGACAGGTCATCTGGTAAAAACTAAAGAGAGAAACATCAGAATTAAGTGACATCATACATATAAGTGACCTAACAACTATCTATAGAATATCATAATCAGATGACAAATAATATACACTGTACTCAGCACTTTATGGAAGTGTCTATAAAATAAACCATATACTGGGAGACAAAACAATTCTGACCAAATACAATATTACTGACATGGCTCAATGTATCCATCTTACTTAAAAACAAAACTTAAAATCAGCAGGAAAAAAAAACTACAGTAATCACAATAACTCATGGATATTAAACAACCATTACTGAATGATAAACAGGTCAAAGAAAAGCAAGAAAGAAAAAAAATTCCAAAACTAAATAAAAATGAAAATACAATGTGAAAAAGCTGAGAAACATTGAAAGCAGTCCTATGAGGGAAATCAATAGCTCTAAGTTCCTACATGAAAATTTTAAAAATTAAAAAGAGCATTAATAAGTGACTTATGATGCAACTCAAGAATTTGGCAGCAAAGAAGAAGCCAAAGTAAAATCCAGTAGACAGAAAGAAATAATAGAAATCAAAACATAAATCAATGAAATATAGGCGAAGAAATGAATACAGAGAATCAACCAATCTAGAAGCAGGTTTTTTGAAAAGATAAACAAGGTCATCGACTCTTAGTCCGATTAACAAAGAGAAATCCAAATAATCATAATCAGAGATGGAACATTACAACAGATCCCAAAGAAATGCAGAATATTATAAAGAAATCTTTTAAAAATGTATACCTTAAAGAAAAAAAAGACAAAAGTCCAGATTCATCTAAGCAGCGAAGCTAAAACAAGAAGAGACCAACAACTTAAGCAGATACAAAAACAAACTGGGAGATTTTTAAAAACCTTCAAATACAAATGCACAGGCCCAGGTTTATTCTAAACTTCTATAAAGTCAGTATTACTGCATCACTCAAGCCAGGTAAAAACACAACAACAACAATAAAAAATTACAAGCCAATCTCCTTGATGAACATAAATACAAAAATTCTCAATTTTATTTGCAAACATTTGCAAAATGAGTATAAGTATATTCCAAGGAGATCTCTCATACAATCAAATTTGATTTAGCTCAGAGATGCAAAGAGGGTTCAACAGATGTAAGTTAATAAATTTAACAAATCATATAAATGGACTCAAAGGCAAGAATCACAAGAAAAATCTCAATAGATACCAAAAAAAGACCATCAACAAAAGCCAACATGTCTTCATGATAAAAAGTCTTAGAAAGAATAGGATAGGAGGGAACATGTCTCAACCTGATAAAAGCCATATATGATAAACCATATACAGTATCATCTTAAATGGAAGAAAAACTGGAAGCAATCCCGTTAAAATCAGAAATGACAAAGTTCTTAAGTGTTCCAACTTGTTTTGATCAATACAGTAAGAGAACAAAATAAAACAGATGGAAATGGGTAACGAAGACCATTTTTCTCTAGTCAGAGATGACACAATGATTTAAAGACCTCAAAGATTCCACAAGAAAACATCTAGAAATGATCACTCTTTCAGCAAAGTTGAAGACACAAAACTCAGGTTCTAAAATTCAGTAGGCTTTCTATCTACTACTAACAAATACTCTTAGAAAGAGGTCACAGAAACAGTTCCATTTACAGAAGCTTCTAAGGGAATAAAAATCTAGGAATACACTTAAGTGTGTTGGATTGAATGAGAACAGCCTTTATAAGCTCATATGTTTAACTATTTAGTCTCACTTTGTGGAACTGGAGGACTAGGAGGTATGACAGAAACCATCATAGAAATATACAACTAGTCAAAATGCAGCCAAACGAATAGAAACACATGAACTATGAACCAAAGGCTGAGGGGCCCCCAACTGGATCAGGCCCTCTGAATAGGTGAGACAGTTGATTGGCTTGATCTGTTTGGGAGGCATCTAGGCAGTGGGACTGGGTCCTGTGCTCATTGCAGAGTTGGCTGTTTGAAACCTGGGGCTTATGCAGGGACACTTGGCTCAGTCTGGGAGGAGGGGGCTGGACCTGCCTGGACTGAGTCTACCAGGTTGATCTCAGTCCTGGGGGAGACTTTGCCCTGGAGGAGGTGGGAATGGGGGGTAGGCTGGGGGGAAGGGGAGGGGGCAGGAGGGAGGAGAACAAGGGAACCCGTGGCTGATATGTAGAACTGAATGGTATTGTAAAATAAAATAAAAGGAAAAAAATAAAATTCAATAATGTTGAACTGAGGAGAAAAAAAATGCAGATAAAAACTGAGTGTGGGGTGCCAATCCTCAATACATACAGCCACAACATAATCCCCGTATCAAAAGCTCAGGGAACATTGTAGTATGAGATAGTGTCATCTATATAAGACAGGACGTTGTCAGTCTTATATAGATGACACTATCTCATACTGCCATGAAATCTTAGCAATATAGCCAACTAAAAAAGGCCTGCACAATACCAGCTGACAAGCCAATAGGGATGGGGGAAATCTAAAATATGTCACCCATAAATGAAGAGCTACAATTAATGGCTGCTAAGAAAGAGAATATCAGTCTTCTCCAGGTACTTGAACCCTGACAGGCTTTCCAATCCCAAGTAGTAAACCTTACACACATACATATGACCAATACTAAGTGGACTGTGCAGATTGCATTTATTTATAGATACATAAGTGTGTATGTAACAGTAACAATTAAATAATAAATGCTCATGAATTTCAACGAGACTCCAGGGCACCGGAAGAATTGTAGGATCAGATGGTAAGGTGAAAATGATGTAAATGCAGTACATTTATGTATAAAATTCATATATATATATATATATATATATATATATATAGTACTTATGTATAAAATTCTCAAAAATAATAAATAAATGTTTACCAAAAACACCTCTAATTTAATACTTCATTTTTACCCAGTCAAAATGGCTAATATGAAAACAACCGATGATAAATGCTAGCAATGATACAAGAGATGGGCAACTCTCATTACCTTTAACAGACTGCAAACTGCTGCAGCCACAATAGAAATCAATGTGAAGAATTCTCAAAAACTTAAGGTAGATCTACCATATGACCCAGCTATACCACTTCTTTCCATATACCCAAAGGACTCGATATCCTACACAGAGATACTTGCTCAGCTATACAACTGCCAATCTAGTCATATTAGCTAGGAAATAGAAACAACCTAAAATTCCTTCAACTGATGAATATATAATGAAAATATGGCAATATACAAAATGGAATTCTATTCAGCTATAAAGAAATATGAAATCATGACATTTTTAAGTAAATGAATGGAACTAAAATACATTATACTGAGTAATGTAACCCAGACCCAGAAAGACAAAGGCTGCAAGTTTGTTCTTATTGCAGATCTTGGCTCTGGATCTTTAGATTTGAGTATAAATCTGAAGTGACCACAAACTCAGGCTCTAGAGAGGAGACTAGACTAGTACAACACTGATGCTATGAAGTGAGAAAGAGAAAAAGAGGGAAGATTTTAATGAGGGAGGGACAAGCGAGAGTAATACAGAGAGGTTTTTGAAAAAGCCATAGAAAACATTTTATAAGCTTACTAAAAATATTTGTTATACAATACAAATGTACTACATATGACATATACATATTACATATATTATATAATATGTGTGTGTGTGTGTGTGTGTGTGTGTGTGAGAGAGAGAGAGAGAGAGAGAGAGAGAGAGAGAGAGAGAGAGAGAGAGAGAGAGAGAGAGAGAACTTTAAATAGAATTAGACCAAGTGGGGTGATAATGCTCTCCCCAAGAGCCACACAAAATCTGCAGTGTCACTATGTGAAATCTCCCTTCAAATTGTTGGGTGGGGTAGTCCAAAAGAGTACCAACACAATATAAGCTATTGCCATTGCCTTCCTGAACCTGAAAGCAAGCTCCTATTGCAAGACAGCACACGCTTCAGACACAGACCTCTGAGGAATCAAGATAGAACTCAGCCTCCTCCCAGAGGACAAGTTCTCAAAATACTGGAAGGTGTTATGCAAACTGTCAAAGGAATAAAGCAATCAACAGTCCTACCCAGCTATAAAGCCTACGAACTACAACGTTTGGCCTGGCAAGATATTCCCAGTGTCACAATAGTGGCACTTTTAGCTTGGGAATAACCAACAGCTGTCTAGTTGGATTAAGACCTGCTCAATAGGAGAGAATTGATGCCTCATATAGTAAACCCAACAAACTACCAGGAGAAAGAGAGGGCAACCCCCCCCCCCAACCCAGAGGAGAACCTACTTTTGCCATTTTCCTTAAACTAATAAAATTTCTGACTATTCTAAATACTTATCCTTATACTCATGGATAACTGCAGCTCCAATCAAAGACGCTTCTTTCTGCATTCCAGAGATGCACAACGGATCAAAATGCATAGAGTAAGTGACCATAGAGTTCACAACCCATCCAATGAATCTACAATGCAAAACCAAAGAACTAAAACTCAGGGAACATAGAGGGCACAGAGAGACTAGAGGAGCCAGAGGACCAGGATGCCTAATGTGAGATAGTACCTTATAGTCATGACAGGGAAGCTCCACCCAGAAATTACAACAGTATGGTTTTCAAAAGAAGACTTGAATAACTGACATAACATGGATGGGGGAAATTTCACAAGGTCCCACCTCTAGATGAAGACAACGAATGGCTGCTGACAGGAGACTCTGTTTTCCCCAGGGATAAGCCCCCTGATAGGCTATCCAGTCCTATATGATCAGTCTTAAAGTCATGTGCAAACAATACAAAATAGATTTAGCAGGTTTTATACACACAAACACACAAATAATAAAGAAAGTGATGAATTTAAGCAGGAGTAGGAGGAACACAAGAAGAGATAGGGAAGAGGAGTGAAAATGATGTAAATATAGTGCTCATGCAATAAATTCTCAAAAAAATGATTTTTTAAAAGGACAAGTAGCCCACTAAAATATCTATGACTGTTTGTTGTGACAAAGTGGATAGACGTTTTTAACTTTAGACCTTACACAACTAGGTGAAATGAACATATCCTCTACAGTAAAATCAAGATTTTATTAACTGTAAATTTCATATACCATACAAATTCATAATTTACTCTAAAGCCCCTTCAAGAACTCTAAAGTTCTGAAAAGCTTGTATGAAAAAAGCTTGTATGGAAAGAGTCACAAGTTAAAAATTTCTTTTATTTATTTCATAAAAATAACACTGCTAAAGACAGATAATATCAATGCTAAAACAATAGCATTCTCAAATAACAATGATTAGCACGTTATCAATGAATTTATCTAATTTTAGAATTAACCACTAAACCTTTTAATCGTCTAGTTACATACTTCAGCAAGTCATTTAATATTTGTTATTGATTATCAGGGCTAGTCCTGGCCTTTGCAAACACTGAAATTATCTCACCCCATTAGCATCCAGTAATTAGGTCAGTACATACAGCATTAACTACTATGAAAATGGACAGGGAAATGTACAATATTCTATAACACAAAATTTGATTGGACAGGCCTAAGAGAGACAACTGAAGATGAGATCTGACAAGTATGGACTTAGCTCATCCTAGGGCACAACAAAGTTAATAAGAAGCAGGGAGGCCAGTCAGAGATAGAGAGGAAAATTGTGAGACTCAGATTAGAGCAATAAAGTCAGCAAGATCACAAGAGGTTTTTAAATGAAGTATAACACTCAACTCTAATTTGAAAAATAGTAAAAATACTAAGTCACCGATAAGACAAAACAAAACATCAACAACAACAAAAAATATACCAAAAAAAAAAAGTCTGAAAGGAGTTAAGTGTTTAAAACTCCTGCCAAAAGTTAAGAGACAAAGGTGATGTTGGTGATTGACAGAGAAATTAGAAGAAATTTGGGGAAAAGGGGATAACAATCAATGAAACCATCAATGACAAAGAAACCCTAGAAGACCAAGCATAGAAGAGAAGAGCTCCACTTTAGATTTCCACTACCTGTTGCGGATGTGCTCTAGGCATTTCAGCAGAAATGTTCAAAACTACAAGCAGGATATGCGCTATCACTAAATTTTCTTTTTTGTTTGTTTCCTTTTGAGATTGGATGCCACTCTGTAGCCCTGGCTGTCCTGGAATCCACTATATACACTCAGGAGTCGTGAATGCTCTATTAAAGGCATGTACCATCATTCCCATACCTACAATCCAAATTCAGTTTTCCAGTATATGGATAGGGTTAAATAAAAATGAAATCTATATTATCCTAAAGGAAAATTTCTTCACCAATCCAGTATCTTTCTGGTCTCTAGCTATCATGCTATATCAAAATAGGAAAACATTTAATATTCACAATTTGGCAAACCTATTTGGCCTAATATTGGCAAATTCCATACAACATTTTACTTCTACACTTAAATTAGTAAGTAACAGCACTTAGTGAAATGTTCTACTTCTGGTAGAGAACTGTGCTAAGTACTGTAAAAGCACACTGGGTCACTGATCCTCATAATCATCTTAGAATACGTCAGACGAGGACAATGAAAATTAGATGAAAACAAGATGTGGCTCAGTAGTAGAGCACGTGCCCCACACACGCAAGGTTTGGGCTCCTCTCCTAGAACTTCACCACCAGCACCAAAGACCAGTCTTCTGATGAGAAAGTTGAAGGACTGGGAAGTATACGGTTGCTGATCAAGTCAGTAAGTGATAAAGTTTCCAACACAGGACTGTCTGGGTCCACTATCCATGTCCTTTCTGCTACAAAGGAAGTTTGTAGTCTCAAATGTCTGGGCTTTAAAATCAACTTCACTTACAATCCTGAACACATAATTGTTTTAGTTCTCTGACAAACATTTCCTTAATTGAGATTACTCCCCTCTAACATTTTAGGAAAAAAATAAGACTGACAGACAGCATGCGCCTAAGAGTTACCATGACATCCACATGCTCCTCTACTACAGGAGCATTAATTAAGAGAAGACTTAGAGCAGTGGATTAAGACCTCTTCTCCTTCAACTATCAAAGGTAATCATGAATGTTTGGAGAATGAAGGCAAAAAGGAACAGCTAGACCAGGTGTAGTGGTACACACCTTTAATCCCAACATGTGGGAGCCACAGGCAAGCAGATCTCTGTGAATTCAAGTTCAGCCTGGTAGTCTACATAGTAATTTCCAGGACAGCCAGAGTTACATAGTGACAAATAAAGACAGCGACAACAACAAAAACATGAAAATATTTAAAAAATAAGAAAGTTTATTTATCTTCCTTCAGATTCTTTTGTAAATTATATGTGTTGAAAGAGAGAGAAAGCGTGTGCATGTATATGTGCATGTATGTGTCTACGTACATGAGAGCATTTGTGAGCTGCCCAATGTAGACAGTGAGACCTGAACTCATGTCCTGTGCAAGAAAAGTATGAGCTCTTAATAACTGAGCTATTTCTCCAACACAGTATTCCTTCCTTAACAAAATTCTTCTGATATCCCTAAAGCCCAACCCAACAAAAAATCATAATCTTATTTAAAACACAAAATCTTATTTGCAATGTTTAATGGATGTGGTTTTCAAGCACAAACTTTCTAGATAACAAAGACATGTTGCAATGTCAAAGAATTAGACATACCTCATAGAGTTTTTCAAACTCTATAGTTTGAGCAGAACTCAAGGATAACTAAATATGTTGGGTTACATTTAAATAGAAATATTAATTAATATAAATAATTAAATAGAAATTAATGTTAATAAAATATTAATTAAATTTAAATAGAAATAGAAAGACCATGATCCTGGTCTAGCTCTACAGCCTGGCCTGCTACCTGTGTACTCACACTTTTCTATTTATTTTGTCATTATGTGCTTCCTAGATTTCAGTATGAAATCTAAAAATTTGGAGAGTAATGCTGCATGCTTTTCAAATACTTCAGTTCTTACATATCGATCCTTTCAAAAGCACCTATTAACCATACTATTCATTTCTTACCTCTAATTCAGTGTCCAAATACATGATGCATTGTAGAAATTATTATTTCTTTACTTTGTATTTATCAAAGTCTAGCAAAATACTAGTATAACTAGCCCACTGATTCAAAAATGGAACATTTTTCTTCAACCATTATCTTTACAATAAATGTAAACTCCTAGTTATATGACTCTTGTCCTTTATGTTGTTGTTGTTGTTGTTGTTGTTTGAGACAGGGTTTCTCTGTGCAGCTTTGGAGCCTTTCCTGGAACTCACTCTGTAGCCCAGGCTGGCCTCAAACTCACAGAGATCCTCCTGCCTCTGCCTCCCGAGTGCTGGGATTAAAGGCATGCGCCACCACCGACCAGCTGACTCTTATCCTTTTAGAATGAATGAAATTGTATTACAAAGGTCCAAATAAATCTGTAATAAATACTATTTCTAAAACCAACATACTCCTTGATTACATATAGCCACACTCAGAATCTTCTATATAAAACCCCACTCCCCTTTGTTTCTACTGTTTCTCTTTGCAGCAATCTTTCTATCATTGTTTGATGTTCTTGAAGAATTATCTTTGGCTGCTTGCTTTTCTTGGAATTTTATTTTTTTCCGATAGCACTTTCATTCAAATTTCATGCCTTTGACCACCAGCTTCAATTGTGAATGTTTTCCAAATTTCCTAAGATATAGTCCATAAATAGCAAGTACATAGTACCAAAAAAACAAGACAGATTTCACCACTTGTATGTTTACTGCCTCAAAGAATTTCTCATCACTGTTCTGGGCAATCAATATATTATCAGATGGAGCTAGCACTGAAGAAGAACCCAACTCAACACCTCTAATCATTCCATAAGTGTCTGTTGTCCATAGCACTTAATACTCAATATCAGAGACCCAACATCCCCTCACAATAAAATAAAATAAAACCCTTTAATAACTGATCACTTCGAGGAAATATTGACAGTTTAATAATCCACCTTTGTGTCTCTTCAGACCCAAACTGTTATCATGTTACTAAGACGATAGTATCTTTCAAACTTTTTCTTTTACTCTCCAATATCATTCCCTAAATCAAGTAATATCTCTTAAATAAGTGGCAAGAACAACTAACTTCCTAACTAGTTACCTATCTGCACTCTCCTTCCACAGTTCTATATTACTGAAACTGAATCTTTTCACTTGCCTTTGAGGACCTAATTGCTACCCTTTATAATATAGTTAAAACATCATATATAATTGGTTTTTGTTTTTTAATTTTAATGATGTTGCTGTGGCTTAAACTGCCTTTTTTGGGGGAGAAAAATCAAAGTTAAAAGAAAACATTGAGCATGGCTTGATAGAGAAATTGCTAAATGTGGTGGTTTAAGTAAGAATAGCCTCATAGGCTCATTTATTTATTTGAATGCTTGGTCATCAGGGAATGGCACTACTTGAGAAGGATTAGGAAGTATGGCCTGTTAGGGTAGGTGTGTCCTTATTGGAGAAAGTGTGTCACTGGGGGAAGGCTTTAAGGTTTCAAAAGCCCAAGTATGATGGTATTTTAGTTGTACTGAAATGTGATTTTCATTGTCTATTAATAAATAAAGTTGCCCGGAGGTCAGAGCTATTAGAGCCATAGCAAGAGCATGGCCGTGGTGGCACACGCCTTTAATCCCAGCACTTGGTAGAAGAGCTAGGCAGATCTCTGTATGCTCAGGGATACATCCAGCATTGGAGACACACACCTTTAAGACCTGGAGGGCTGTACATACAGGCAGTGACGAGGCAGTCACATGTTTGGGTTTACAACCAATGAGAAGGCAGAACAGAAAGACTATGTATAGACATACACACAGGAAGTAGGTCTCTTTCGGAGAAGTAGGAGCACCACAGGAGGAAGGGTAAGATTTTAGCTCTGAGCTCTGACTTCTTGGCTTTCTCTTTTACATTGGTTCTGTGTTTTTTATTTAATAAGACGGTTGGTTACATCTACACCTTAGTCAGGGCCAGTATTGTTCTCTCTTCTTGCTGACTGTGGACCTGGATATAGAACTCTCAATTACTTTTCTATCACCATTTCTGCCTGCATGCCACCATGTTCCCTGTCGCAATGGTAATGGACTAAACCTCTATTACTGTAAGCAAGCCAAAATTAAATTTTTTCTTCAAAAAGAGTTGCCGTGGTCATGGGGTCTCTTCACAGCAATAAATAGAACAGTGACTAAGAAAGTAAGTGTCAAGGATGAAATAACCAGGCAGTGGGGGCACACACCTTTAATCCCAGCACTCAGGATGCAGAGGCAGGTGGATCTTTGGAGTTCCAGGACAGCCTGGTCTACAGAGGGAGTTCTAGGACAGCCAGGGCTACACTGAGAAACACTGTCTTGGAAACAAACAAACAAAAGAGCTGAATTGTATACTAAGCCAGCATCATTCCTAACTGCATTCATTTGAAGTGTGTATCCTTATGCATATAGACGAAGCATAGGTCCCACCTCTTACCAATAAAACAACTTTACAACAAATGAAGACCATTTCACAACCAACCAAAATGAAGAGAATACGTGGCTAGGTGGTGTCCAGCCTCAACTGATACATCTACAACATAACTACTCCATCTAAGGTTCAGGGATCTTAACAGAAGATGGAGAGGGGGAGTAAAAGCCAGGAGAGGATGTTTGCTGTGAGACTAGGTCTCCTAGAAATGTCAGAGAAGCTACACCCATGAAGTCTTATCAGCATGGCTGCCTAAACAAGACATGAACAAGGATAAGACCAACAGACATACTAACATAGAAGTTGGGAATCTCATCAGGTTTCAACCCTAGACAAAGAACTATAAACAACCAAGGAATGCTAAGAGTCAGAGAAATTGTTTATCCCAGGGAAAAGTCCCTAAATTGGTTATCCAATACTAAGTGGTCAGCCCTTGATTAATACACATTCAAGTAACAATATATAGACTGAACAAATTATATTCATGTAAGAATATATGTTTGTACAAATATACACCTGTGTGTATGCATGTGAATGTGCATGTTGTGTGTGTGCGCGCGCGTGCGTGCGTGTGTGTGTGTGTGTGTGTGTGTGTGTGTGTGTGTGTGTGTGTGTGATGTATAACAGCAATTCAAGAGGCCATGAATTTGCTGAAGGTATGAAAAGGAAGGGAGGAAATGATATTTTATTTTATTTTTATAAAATATATTTAATATACGACAGAACAAAACCAGAAAAGAAGATAACTAGAATATGGCAATGTTAACACTGATAGAGAAAAGAAACTAGTGAAAAAAGAAAAAAAAAAAAAGGCAAACTTAAAACAATAATGAAAAAGTAAAACACTTGGGCTACAGAGATTGTTTATAGGTGGAGAACACTGGTTGCTCTTACAGAGGACACGGTTTGGGTTCACAGAATACACATGGCCATTCAGAGCGTCCATAATTCCAGTTCCAAGGGATCCCACTCATGGTCTCCACGGGTACTATGCACACACAGTGCACAGACATGCACATAATTAAGTGAGGCTTGAGGGTGCCAGCCTGTAATCCAGTCACTTAGGAGACTGAGGCGGGATGGCCATAAGTAGAAATTCAGAGGCTAGCCTGGGCTACAAGAAGCTGAGCCACACACACACAAAAAAAAAAACCAACAAAATAGTTAATAGTAGAGAACCAACAGTACCCTAAGCAAGTGACCAAAATTAACCTCAACAATGAACTTTCCAATGTGACATACACTTCAAAGATAAAGTTGAATTCTCATTAAAAGGTGAAATACTATTTTTTAAAAAAGTACCATTGGGTCATTTGGGAAAAGAAAATAAATGACAGATTATATATAACTGTTGAACTAATTTTATATTTATTAAAACTGAGGGTATTTTTAAAAGCACAAAAGACTATTCCTTTTTTTTTGAAATATGCACTGAAACGTTTGGTGGCATAAATGTTCACTGTGTGTGGCACACATCATTTAAATGTTTTAGGGGAGAAAACCAACCAAACACAATAAAATAATAAAGTAAAATTTGCTTTTGTTTTCTAAGGTCAAATAAATTTGGAAGACGTTGAATTAAGTTACCAGATGTGATTGGTTATGTGAACGAGAAATGGTCCTACAGGCTCCTACAGTGTATTTGAATATCTGAACACTTGTTCCTCAGCCTGTGGCATTTCTTTGCAGAGAATACAGAACTTAGGGGTGGCAGAGTCTTGCTATACGAAGTGTGTCATGAGGGGTATGTTTTTAGTTTATAAAACCTCGCATCACTTCCTGTTCTGTCTGTGTTCTCATTCTCATGTTCTCTCTACTTTTGCGACCCCTCTCTTCACCCTTTCCTTCTCTGCTCCTCTGTGAGTATAAAATGTTATCAGCCACCTTTCCTCTTCCATGCCAAGTCTGCCTGCTGTAACATCTTCCCCACCACGATGGACTAGGAACCCTGGGCCAAGATAAAATTCTTCCCTAAGTTGTTGCAGTATTTTTTGGAGGGGGGGGGGAGTGTCCCATCATGGTATTTTATGACACCAGTAAAAAAAAATAACTAATATATCATGTTTCCAAATCTCTTACTATGTCAACATATTCTTATATGTTCAAACAACATATTCAGTGTTTTCCAGGCTATTTTAACTACTCTAGGCTTCCCAGAGCATCTCCTCGGAAGAACATGTCATCAAATACATTTTAAAAAAGTCTGGGAGGAAGTAACCATGATTATCTGGAAAGCTGCAAAGATACCACCCTGGCCAAAAGAAAACACTAGCAGGGCAGTGAGAAGTTTTGTGGCTGTTTCTAACTGTGACTACCTAACACTGAAGCACAAGATCACCAGACTGAACATGCCTGTTTACTTCTAGCCCTATTAAAATTCTAATGAGTATTTACTGTCTCCTCTAAATCTGGAACTGACCAAATTCAGAATCAGTACACAATGAAAACATGCATCCACATACACTCATAGAAAACAAATCAAAGATTTCACAAGATGCTTTACAGTCTATCTTGGATTTTACTGTCCATATAAACTGTCCCTAAATTTTAATAAAACATAAACTGTTTTAGTAGGTATGAGGTTAGACCCAAGATTCTGCATTTTCTAGAAAACTCTTAAGGTATAACCAAGACTCTTGACCTATACAACATACAATAAAAGTAAAAATATAGCACAACACAAAACAGAACAAAAAGTTGATGCCTAGAACTGATATTTGTGGCTTTATATTTCAAACGGCTTTCTAAAGGCCTAATTCTTCCCCCATAAAACAATTATTTTTCATTTGTAAATAAAAATTGAAACTACATAAGAAATAACGATAATACATGCATCATTATGATCTGGAAACTATTCTTTTCAGACAGTCACAAAAGTGCATTTAAAGAAAAGCAGCTTGTACTCTAAATCTTTATTCTGCTTCTGGTTTTGAATTCCCACACTGAAAAACCAAAAAACTACACTCACTTTCACAGAAGAGAGTTCTCTTACCTAACAGACTACAAGGCTGCAATTGTAAAACTGCCCCCACCCCAAAACAGCAAGTATAAACCAGAATCCTTATCAATGATTTACTGAGAGCAGCAGCTCATTTTAATAAACCATTGCAATACATAAAATTGATGGAACCAACTGCTGTGTTGGTCATACACAACAGCTAATCAAAATCATTCAAGATTTTTATTTTTAATGATTTTCTTCAAGGTTTTGAAGTTTTTCTCCTATTCTGTATCTGTATCTTGATAATGCAATCACTGAAATAAAATCAGTTCTTTATCAATGAAATGAAGTTTTAAACTACAGAACTAAGTGAATAGAAATATTATAATACACAACTTAATGCACATACATAGACTGATAACTACTTTTATAAAATGTATTTTGTGCAACCGAAGAAAGTTTAAACTATTTATACTGTGTGGCTAGGTATCAAAACACAGCATTCAGCAAAGTATTACATGACATGTGACATATTACCTTCATTTCTTAACAAGGAAAACTTGGTGAAATTAGCAAATTATATCTGCTTATAACTGGATTTCATTACATCAAACCTTTTGTCATTTTATTTCACTAAAAACAATGAAATTTCTTTGCAAATTACATGATGTCAAAAGTTGAATCTTTATAATAAAGTAATTTTGTAGTATTTCTGTCATAATGAAGGACAAAGATTAGCCAACTGTTTAGTTCCCTCTCCTTTATGTTGTGTCTTTGATCACTAACAATGCTGCATGAACAGCCAACAGAAGGCTGACATTTCATAAAATATGCAGTGATAAAAACTAATACTGTAGCATCTGGGAGCAATATATAAAATGCAGAAATACACCTAATAACTGCGATCTTAAATTACAAGCTACTTACTTTTAAAGTTAAATGGGGAAAAAAAAATACCTAAGATTTAAAAAAAAGAAAAAGGGGGAGATAACCAGCAAAATGGAAGTTTTTTTAACTTTTATTTTAATACATTACACTCTCTTCCTCCTCCTGCTCTTCGAAATTAAAAGCTGGAGGTCTTGTTGGGACAGGCTATCTGAATTATGTATCTTTTAAGAACTGAAGAGCATCCTACAAAACTGCTAAGAAAGATACCACATGGGGACTGGAGAGGTGGCTCAGCAGTTGAGAGCACTAGCTCTTCTTCGAGAGGACTCAGATTCAATTCCCAGCACCCACATGGCAGCTCATAGCTGTCTGTAACTCCAGTTCCAGGGAATCTGATACCTTCATACATAAAATAAAAATAAATAAATTTAAAAATAAAGAAAGATATCATACAAAATGCAGAAGAAATGTTTTTCACAGGTATTTACAATCCTCATAATCATCTTATCATGATGCAATATATCATTTTTACAAGATGTCAAAGATCATGGCTAAAAGGACCAGTATCAAGAAAAGACACCCCAAGACCAAGTTCTCAGCACAAAGATGTTTTTGCTCCAAAAGGACAAAGAGCAGGGAATAAGACACAAAGACAGGAGATAGGGAACAGGGGAGCAGGGACAGGGAACAAGGGCAAGGGGGCAGGAGTAGTTGTCCCAGAGGAGACAGACGTGGCCAACAGGGAAATGGTAGTTTATGAAGGTAAAAGGGAAACCCCATGTTAGGATGAGTTTATTTGTTTTAATTGGATGTGTTAATCAGGGTAGCCAAAAGTGGGTTTTTGGTTGCTGCACTTCAATACTTTGATAGCTGGACTTTGTCAGCCTCAGGAAAACAAAGAAGTGTCCAAATAAGGGAATGGACCTTGGTGGCTGGCTTTAAGAATAATCTTGGGCTGGAGAGATGGTTCAGTGATTAAGAGCACTGGCTGCTCTTCCACATGACCAGAATTCAATTCCCAGTACCCACATTGCAGCTCACAATTTACTGTAATCCAGCTCCACGTGACTGACGCCCTCACACATACATATATGCAGGCAAAATATCAATACACATAAAAAAATTAAAAATCATTAATATAAAACTAAAAGAGAAAATTAAGAATGTAGTATAGGGGTTTTTTTAGCAAGGAAGAGGGAAGAGTGGGAAAGCAAGGCCTGCCAGACCATATTTGCCATGCTCGGGCCTGCTAGAGCCCCTTCAATGACAAATTTGATTTTTTTAAACTATAATAATCTAAATGAATATATTTTTATACAGTATTAATATAGCTTTCTATAGCATGAATTGTTAGAAGGTCTTATTAATAAAAACAAACCTGGAGTGAATGCTGGAAGATCAGAGAAGCAGAACAAGCCACAGCTTCCACACCTCGCTACTTTCTCAGCTGATCTTGTTTCCTCAGACTGGAAGCCTCTGAATCTCAGCCAAACTGCTGCTCAAAAGCCTAAAAACTTAACCAGGCTATAGTTCCTCGTCCTCATGCCTTAAATATCTTTCTGCCTCCTGCCATTACTTCCTGGGATTAAAGGCGTGAGTAACCATGCTTGGCTGCTTCCAGTGTGGCCTTGAACTCACAGAGATCCAAGTGGATCTCTGCCTCTGGAATGCTAGGATTAAAGGCGTGTGCTACCACTGTCTAACCTCTATGTTTAATATTGTGGCTGTTCTGTATATTCCGCAAAATCAGAGTCTCCAGAACTATTATAGTTTTTATAAAATATCCATACTAAGAGATAATGAAAAATATGAAAGCTATATTCAGTATTTCATGAACTCTAAATTATAATTTGGACTAAAGAAAATACACAATAGTTAAGAATATGGGAAGCACTGCCTTGTGATTATAATTAGCATCTGAATTTAGGGAATTCATTCCTTAATACACACTACCAGTCTGTTAGTCTTACTATACCACTTTATGTCACTTACTGGAGATAAATATTCTTTTCCCTTCTCATATTTACTTCAATTCTATGCAATTGTTTTACGCCATTGCAATATGCTAATAAGCAGTCTTGACATCACTTATCTCTCCCTGGACAAAGAAAGGCATATTACAAAACTAGTAAGAGAAAAGACATGTTTTCTAATGATAATAGTTATGTAAATAATGATTTTACATAATGAAATTATTTTTAGGTTTACTGAATACATTGCTATTTTTTCAACATTAACTTTCTACACATCTTCAAACTTCAAAACATCATGCCTATGCAATATGTGATGCTACACAATATACTAAATGCAACTTAAATAAAGCTAAAATAAAATTTATGTAATGTTTTTAATCTAGTCTGTTCTATTATGAAGACTGTTTCAGTATATTCACTAAGAAGTCCTAATCATTTGAGTTGATACAAACCTTTAAAAAGGTATTTTTGTCTTTGTTTCATATGTACTTACCTATCACATAATAATCCCATTTACTAAAATTGTTTTAATGTAAGAATGCATTGATTAGGCGCCTACTGGTGGTGGCGCATTCCTTTAATCCCAGTACCCGGGAGGCAGAGGCAGGCAGATATCTCTAAGTTCAAGGACAGATTGGTCTATAGAGTGAGTTCCAGGACAACTAAGGCTACACAGAAGAAACTCTTGTCTCAAAAAGGAAAAAAAAAGTATTAATTATTCTTTCCATTATTTTGTATTTAAAATATTCATAGTATTATCAATATTATTTAGTAATGATAGTACTATATACATTCAGAAACAATATCTCTTCAGCTATTTAAAATTTAATGACTTTAAGAGTAATTTATTCAGATAAATGGTCTTTTTAAAAAAATAATTATGCTGACGAGAGAAGAAAAAAATGAGAGCCAATTTTCAATAGTTTTTCATCAAAATATTATACCATGGTCCTCAAATGTTAACTAAGCAAATAACCACAATAAGCTACAGAATGTTGATTCTTCTTTGCAGAATATCAATTTCAATGGAAACAGCATCCTCAACTATCTTGTTTAGCTCAATAACCATGCATGGATCCAAGGCATAAATATTTACAAAAAAAAAAAAATGAGTATTTATAATGGACCATACATAGGCTAAGAGAGATGCTCTTAAACAGGAAATACAGGACCTAGATCCAAGTATACACACAAAGAGTAGTGTTGAGATTCCAAATTCAATCTACTGACAAAGTAGGACCACTGGAGGGTTCTAGGCAGGACAGTAGTAGTATAAAGGCAATGCTTTAGAGAGATTAGTCTAACAGCAATATAAAGTAAACATTCGGTATTATCAGAATGATACCAATTAAGAGATATGAAATAGCCTTGGAATAAGGTTCTGGAGGAGTGGACATGGCTTTCTGGAATACTACAGAAGTGGCAGAAAGAAAAACTAAGACTATACACTGACTAATTAGGAATGATAGACAAAGGAGGAGACTGAATTCCTGGATGCCAGAAAAAAACACTAAGGAATAAAGGAAGAACAGCCACTGGATGTTTGGCTGATGAGATGTGTAAAGGGCAAGATGGTACTATCATTTCTAGATAGGAGGGGAGTGGAAAATAAGACAGTAGGACTGGAACTGCAAACACAAGCACAGAGGTACAGATTTCAGAATATTATACAAATATTAATGTTAGCACTAGGAGAATCTTGGGGAAGGTGTAATAGTTTAAAATTTTGAGAAGGGAAGAGTAAAGAGCAGAGAACTACAGTATTTAATATGTTCTATAAATACACCCATAGAAATTAAAATAAGGAATGACTAACTATATAACACAGAACCAGTTCAAAAAGAATTGACTCAGGAAGGAGGACACAATGCCAAGGCTGTAATAAAATCAGGGTCTTGTAAGGGACTTTAACTGAGGGGGAAGGAGGTCAAACAGTCTTATTATGTAGTCTAGACAAGCTTGGAACTCATATTCTACCTACCTCTAACATTCTTGTTACTGGGATTACAGCAGTTTGCCACCATACCTAGCTCAATGAAGTGGAACGTTTTAAATGACTTTGTCTGCTTCCTTAGTTATGGTTTTTGCTTTTTCCAATGGGGGGGGGGTGTTAGTAGATAAAAAACCAAAGGGATGAGGAAAAGTATAAAATTTTATGGTTATAAGTTTTATTGTTTTGTTTCAATAAAATTAAAAGTTTGGCCGGGCAATGGTGGCACACGCCTTAATCCTAGCACTTGGGAGGCAGAGCCAGATGGATCTTTGTGAGTTCAAGGCCAGCTTGGTCTACAGAGCGAGATCCAGGACAGGCAGCAAAACTACACAGAGAAAAAAGAAAAAAAAAAAAGTTTGAATATTTTTCCTTTAAAATATACTGTTTCTAGACTGTAGAAAAAATAAATCTTTATAAAAGACCTGGTCTCAAAAAAACTTTTTTTTATCTAAACAAAAGTGTATTCATATGTGAGTTGCATTAATTTCTCTTATTTTCTCCTTGCCTATATTGTAGCTTCATACCATTGTCTCAAATTTAGTTTTGTTATGTATTGTAAACTATAAACTATATTCAGCTATTTCCTAATTTCAATAAAGCAGTCCAATGAGAAAAACAAAAGTCCAAGAGCACCTGAATGCTTAAAACATCAAAACACTTATGACATCCAATTGTAGCCTAATTTACAGGGTGAAGCCTCACCCTGTATTCATAAAAAACAACAGAACTCATGAAAGGCCTCCAACAGCACTCTACCGTGGGTCCAATCAGAGAGTAATAGCCCAAACTTTAAGTCAAAAGACTTAGCACCAAACATAAATGTAAAGAGATAATGAAGAAAAAAAGGACAATTTCATGGAAATTATCTGATTATGTCAAGACTGAAGGATTTCAATGGAAAGACCAAGGCTGTATAATGTCTGCTCTTCACTATGACATGTGCTCATTCATCAGAACAAGCACTCCTGAACGGGACCTCTCTCTGCTAAATACATTAGGGATAATTAGTAACTCAGAAATTTTCTTTAAAATTATAAGTTGTTGGTTATGTATGTTAGATTTTTCTATATGTCATAATACTGTATTTTTACTGTATGATATAGTGAAATCAGTGATGATAAACATGCAGTATGTCTACCACCTACATTTTTACTGACAGCAAATAGAATGTAATACTGGCACTGGAAATCAAACATGAAGAAATTAACTTTTAGGTATATAGTACTAATTTAACAGTATGGACTACTAAATCTAAACTCTTCTGTATTTATTATTAAAGATGAAAGTATACTTATAATTAGCAAGTATCAAATAAGTAGCTAATTAAAATAAGACACAAAATTAAAACATAATTTGGCCCTTTTCTTTTAATCTGTTCAAGGAACAAAATAATCTATTTGAATACAAATTATATTTGAACTTTAGGAAAATTTTCCCAACCATGAATTTAAGTTGTAGAGTACACATAAATAATTTTATCTTTAAATATAAAATACATGTTTTCTTTAACCAATATAGTTTAATAAAATATCTAAACATGAATCACAAATGTCCACTTTATTAAAAGGTATTGGTATCAGTAAAATTGTTTGCATAATAGCTACTTAAATAAATGCAATACCCAACTTCTTCTTTTGAATTAAGTCTACACCTGAAGTAGTGGTGGTGGGTCTGTCTTAATTCCTCTTCCTCACATATAAAGTGCAAACACAGAGGCAAGCACAGCAAGATTAGGACTTGGTTGCAACAAGTACAAGATTTACCCATTGCCACTGAAGACCATGGAATGGTAGGCTTCTACAGGAAAGAAGTAAAGTAATGACTTAAGCAATTATAATATAAAATGTGTCTCCTTTATCAAAAATTAGTGGGGAAAAAATGCCATGACTTATAATCCTAGACAGGTAAACTATCCCTGTCCTTTATGAAAGGGTCCAAAGGGAAGCAGGAGACAAACCAGAAAAAGAAAGAACTCAACAGTGATCTGAAATAGATGAAGTTGGGAAATGGAATTTGAAGGTTTGTTCATATTATAAATTTTAATATTTAAAAAGTATTTTAAATAATTAAACTGTTATTCAGAAAATGGGTGAGCACATAATCATTGCTCCAACTAGAATACTTCTGAGAATGAAAGGGAGTCAGGATGGATGTCTGTCCTTCCTAGACATCCATGTTCTACTTCCTACAGCCCAAGGGTCTATTGCCTTACAGGACAAAATAGGTCCCTGAACTCTGAGATAAAAAGAATGTTCTGTATTATCTGGTGAGTTCAAGAGAAAGTGTTCAGAAGATGGATGGATCAGAAAAAAAAAAAACATACAAAATTCAATATACTATTGCTGGATCTAAAAACAGAAGAAGGAATCCATGTGTCAAATTCAAATGCCTAGAGAAATTGAAGTCATTGTAAATTTTTAGGCTAATGGAATCTCTGTTCTTATATCCACAAAGATCTGAATCTAGCTAACAAACTAAATGAACAGGAAATAGATTCTCTGCTCCCCTGACTTATATGTGATACAACATATACTAAACCCATCCCAGAGACTGGAGTTTTCAAACCCAGTATTGTTTTAAACAACTGAATTTGTGATAATTTGCATGGGAAAATACAGAAAATAAAAAATGTATATATTAGAAATAATTAAAGCAGGAACACAGATATTAAAAGGGACTATATCAAGAAGTCTGGCTCAAGATCACCTGCTAATATCTATGACAACTATCAGTTTATACATGGTTTCCATTGACCTAGCATGCCCAGAATAAAATTCAGAGCTGTACCTTAATAAAAGAAACTCTTTATTGAAGCCATTTTTCAATCCTAGTAACTGCCTAAAAAGAATCAAATCTACAAGCAAGGTCAAAGTAGTCATTTAGCACTTTTGTTCCATGGTAACTTAAAAATTATTCCAACTATTGCTAATATATTGATTTTTTTTTATTCCAAGCACATAAAGATAATACAGGAATATTTGAAGTAAGTTCCAAGGTTTCAGTTTTAGGTCAAGGTATCATGATTAACCTCACCTGTGTATTTTGACAACAAAGGGGCTTTTCTCCATGCTTGTGCTTAGTTTGACAGGATAGGGCCCTAGCAACTCAACTGTCACTTATGCCACCCCCAAACCAGTGGCTTTCTGATTGTCTCAAAATTAAAAAAAAAAAAAAAAATCATGAGACACAGAGGGTGAGGTTTTTTTGTTTGTTTGTTTGGTTGGTTGGGTTTTTTGTTTTGTTTTGTTGTTTTTTGTTTTTTTGTTTTTTTGATTTTTCGAGAGAGGGTGACCCTGTGTAGTTTTGGTGGCTGTCCTGGATCTCGCTCTGTAGACCAGGCTGGCCTCGAACACACAAAGATCCACCTGCCTCTGCCTCCCAAGTGTTGGGATTAAAGGCGTGCGCCACCACTGCCCAGAAAGGTGAGGTATTTTAAAGCAGGGAATTGAAGAGAAAGAATGAAGAGCACCCAGACCTCACTGCTGGCACCTCCACCTCTGGCCATCACAAAAAGAGAAACATTTTGGCTTAAACATTTTCTGGCATCTTCTGGACTCTAGAAAGGTCAATGCTGCTGGCAAAACAGGGGATGTTTCTAACTTTTAGTCAAGAAAGAAAACCCTCCATTTTCGGGCATCTTTTTACCCTAAATGCCTAGCCAATGTCTACCCTCTGTTCTCACATGTACATTGCCCTTTTCTAATAAAATGTTTCACTATCTGTAATAACAACTCTAAAAGAAATAAAACAGGATAAAAGATGAACATGTCTTCTTGAAGTGTCAATTTCCTGAGCATTTGAAACAATCTAATTTTGGCAGACTATGTTTCCTTAGAAGATGTAAATGTGGTGGTTAGGCTCTCCTTTAAGATGAAAATACTAGAACCTAAGTTTCAACCTAAATAGACCAGAGAACAGGGTTAGGTAATCTGGATGGAATAGCACCTTGTCTTTTAGCCTTTTATTTTAAAACACATCTCCACTTTGTTATGCTTATAAAAGTTTAATCACACATGTAGCCATTTCAAAATTCCAAGCAAGGGTTAGAGAGATGACTGAGCAGTTAAGAGCACTGGCTGCTCCTCCAGAGGACCCAAGTTCAATTCTCAGTCACCACATGGCAGCTTACAACCATCTGTATCTATAGTCCCAGGGATCTAACATCTTTGTCTGGCCTATGAAGGCACCAGGTACCCACAGAGTACACAGATATACATGGAGGCAAAACACCCATTAACATAAAAATATTTTTAATTCAAAGTAATTATCACTAATTTAATTATAAAATTATAGGTACTAAAGGACAACTGGTACCAATCAGTAGTCTATTATTAGATACAACATAACCCTTATAGGAACTCTAAATTTCATGTTATATTAACCCAAGAAAGAATGAATGAATATTGTTTCCAGAAATTCAACACTGACTGAATCATGCTTGCAAAACTATTTAGTATTTAAACTAAATTAGCCAATAAAATTTTTGTATTAATAAATGCATCTACTATACAATGTAATTAGATAGGAGACTTAAACAATTGAAATTTAGAAGAAAACAAAATAATGTGTAGATTACATATAGCAACAGCTAGAAAAAACTATTAACAATTTTTTAAAAAGTGAATTCAATATACTACATTAAATATAGAGTTTTTATAAGCATTCTTACATACTAACAAAGACCAAGTAGAAAATACAAGTCAAAGATGTGAGCACACCATTTTTGGCTGTGCTAAAAGAAAGACTGCCACCAACAGATAGGGAAGACTACAGGTTAAAAAAAAAAAAAAAGCATAAAGGAAAATAATCAGGAGGTCAGTTTCTAACACACTGAACTTGAGACAGTTAAAAGCTAGGTTGATCTCTACTGTATTTCAAGACATGATATCACCAAGGTACTGAGTGCAGATAAAATTTTAAAAGGGGCAGGGGGAGATAAACTGCTGAGCTATGCTCTCCAAATGAAAAGGTAAGGAAGTACAGAGGAAACCTGATGGAGAGGGAACTGAGGAGACTTGAGGAATGAGAGAAAAAGAGGGTGGTAAGTTGAAAAACAATGAACATACAAAGGAGGAGGTATTTGCAACAAATACTAGCCACAAGTTTTAAGTAGACAGGGAGCGGCCAATGATTATAATAAGGAAGTAATTGGTTGATCACAGAGTGGACTGGCTAAGGATGTTCTTGTCCTAATGGCCATGAGTTTAAGAGAAACTGGGGACAGATGTGAATAACAGGGACTGGCTCCTCAGAGAAATTCTAGAATCAAAAGGAGAAAAAACAGGGAACATAGCTCCAGGGAAACTGAGACAAAAACAAGATGGTTTAAAATGAGAAAAATAGTAGATTTAAGTATTTTGGAGATAACTCTCTAGTACTTAGGGAGAAGTTAACAAAACAGGAGCAACTCAGGGGCTTCGCCACCTTATTTATTCTTTGTGAAGTAATTTCTTAACACCCACTGAAGTACAGAAGTTGAAGAACCTGGTTAAAGACACACAATGAAAGAGTTGTAAAACTTTTCACTTTAAATCTGTGTAGTATGTTCCTGCTCTTTAATATATTAACTTACTTGAAACTACAATAACTAAAACAACATCCTAGTGGCATATGAATAGTTTCACCAAATGAAAGACTCACGAGTATGTAGTTACTTAGAATTTGTTAACAGTAAGTGTCAGAGAACATGCTAAAATGGATCTCTAGCTTCTTTTTACTGTTTTCTTATTATTACTTAATTTTGTATGGCTAAGCATTGAACCCAGGCTCTTATACATGTGGCCAGTTCTGCACTGCTGAGCTACACTTTTATTCCTATATTTAAAAAAAAACTTCTCTTTCACTTCCTACACCACTCTAAAACATGTCAAATGGGTCAATGATCTAAGCATAAAAAAATAAAATCTGTAAACATCAAAAAATATTTTTATAATCTTAGAATGTAACCACGTTATTGATGATATGCTTAAGTAATGAATTTAGACTAAACAGAAAATATTTTATGTACAGTAGAAACCTAATGAAAAAATAAGTATTAGAAAAAGATTCATGTAACAGACAAAAAGTCTATTATATTTATAATATGAAGACCTTCTACACACTAATCACTTCCAAATGAATAAAAACAGACTGTTCACCCTCACTCAGCAGGACTGTGGAAGCAGACAAGCATCTAGAGAGGAAGCTCAGTAGTACAGAGCTTATCTAACGTTTTTTGGCACCCTGGATTAAATACAAGCACTGCAAAATAAATAAATAGATAAAAATAAAAATAAATGATGCCTCTAGGTAGTTGTCACCTGTTTATAATTTCCCCACTTGGGAGACTAAGGCAGAAAGAATGGAAGCTGAAAGCTAGCTGGTGCTATACAGCTAGCTGAAAGCTAGACTGAGCTATACAACAAGACCCTATGCTTAAGAACAAAACTGAGGCCTGGAAAGATAGATCAGCAGCATTAACAGCATGTGTTAATCCACAGATGTGAGGAGAAAGACCACCAACCCAAATCATGACCAAATTAATTAAAGCAAGCTTTATTCACGTACAAGGGCTGTCTTTCCCTGAGGTGGGATTCAAGAGATCAGTATTGGACTCAGGTTAGACAAGGGTTTTTATAGCTCAGGAGTAGGAGTTTTCAAATGGGGATTGGCATGCAAATGGGCAGGGTTACAGAAGCAGAACATACGAATAACAAGTTAGTCATAACAACCTTCTGAAACAAGGACATGATTGCCATTCCTGGAACAGGCAGTAAAGAACCATTTGTAGTTATGGTTATAGGTGGGACAAAGCCCAATCCTTGAGAAACAGATTTAATAATAAACAGGAATGAACCTAGTTTGGGCTTTCAAGCCCAAGATAGAAGCAGGCTGGTTTATCACAAGTTCTGCTCTTGCAGGGTACCAGGTGGATTCCTAGTACCACATAGAGCCATTCACCACCTCCTGTAATTCTAAATACAAGGGGATATAACGCCTCTCATTTCTAAGGGCACCTAAACTAATGTGCACATACACATAAATAAAAATAATAAAAAAGGGCCTCTTTAAGAATTAGAACTAAAAACCATTTAAAGAACAGACACAAAAAAAACTTTGGAAAGGATAATATGATAAGCCATTTAAAGAAATGTAAACTGAGTTGATATCCTAGACCAGAAAAAAAAAAAAAATATATATATATATATATATATCAGCTATCTAAGGAGGATGAATTGGACATTTCATGGACTCCTGAGAAAGGACAAACCAATAATTTAGAGATGAAAAATTTTTAAGTTCACTAAATCTTAAATCAACAATTTTACTTCTAGAATTTATTCAAAAAAGAAAAACTAAACAAAGCCCTGTGCCCAATCATCCTGTTAGCCTCACTGTATATTGTGCCTATTGATAAGAACTGAACAAATTACCATAGAGCTACTCAATGATACTAACTAAACTGTCTTAAAGCAAACCTATTTCATTAACCACTAACACGGGCAGGAAGTAACCATGCTGCTTTGTTGTCATCTTGGCTAATGATTTCATCAAGAGGGAGACAGACATGTAACTAGGACAATGATGTCATTAAGATAGCAACAACCATGCAACTTGACTTCCACCTTGGAGAGGACCATGTGTCTTCATCATCATAGTTAATACAACCACATGGCATAAATGGTGGTACCTATACTACTTCCCAGTACCTCTGGGCCCTGGGGGGGGGGGGGTCACTAAACCCCTAGAATTTCCTATACCACAAGTATTTAGTCATATATCCCAACCCCCTCTCCCAACTCTTTCTGTCATTTTTAGTTTTCACCTTCCTGAATGACTACTGGGATCACAGAAATTTAAGAACCAGAGGGCACTCAACATGGGGTCTTCTACAAAGTCATAGGGTTAACCAATTTTTATTTCAGACTATAAAGGTAATACCAAACCTCCATGGTTGTTTTTAAAATTTGACACATTTTCTTGTGTGATCTATTTACTGGTTTATAAAGGGAGTTTGGAGCTAAACATGATATGTTTCTACAGAAGAAAAATACCAGAGGCTACTTTCAAAGATTATTGTTCATTTGACTCTGCAAGTCAAAAAGAGGAAAAAGTGAAAAAAGGATCAAACAAACAAAAACCACAAGCATATCCTTAAAGTAACAATCTAATGTCCATTTGTCAAGTAAAAAGAAAACACTTTGGAGATCAAATATTTTATAGAAGACCAAACTATGAAGTTGCATTATTTCTATACCTAAAATAATGTTAATTCCATTAGACTATCATGGAAAACTCTGTTAAAGAAACTGAATGCTATAATTGGCCAGGATATTCAGCTAGGAATTTACAAAAATTCAAAATCAATCTCTGCCTTAAGAATCAGTGTTGGGGAGTTGTATCATTTGGCAATGTGCTTCTTCTGCAAGTGTAATGGCCCAATTTTGTATTCCTAGTACCCACATTGAAGCCAGACCGGGTGGCATGCACTACCTACTGTAACACCAGTGCTGGAGGGAGGGGACATAGGGAGAACCTGGAGCTTACAGAACAGCCAGGCTAGGCTAGCAGAAATGGCAATCTCCATTGTTTACACACACACACACACACACACACACACACACACGTACACACACACACACGTACACATGCATGCACACATACAGAAATTAGTCTTTAAGAGAACATAATTCCACACTTATACTTTACCTTAACTTTTCATCCATTTACTTTCATTGACAATTATGAAAAGTAGGATGTATGTAAGTGAAATTATTATATCGAATAAGCCTTTACACAGGTAACTAATGCTTGTATTTTTCCATCTAGGAAGACACTGTACTTACGGCTGAAGTAGTGTTAAGCTGCTTCATTAAATTTTCAGGACTTCGTTTTCTTTCAAATCCTAAGGAACATGCACCAAAAATATAGAAGCCACTTGTGTTGTGTGTATCAATAGGTGGAGCATATAAGTTTCATAGAATCAGTGTGAAGAGCAGTTGTGGTGGTGTGAAAGAAAATGGCCCCAAAGGGAGTGGCACTGTTAGGAGTTGTGACCTTGTTGGAACAAGTTGGGTCTTATTAGAGGAAGTGTGTCACTGTGGAGGTGGGCTTTGTGGTCTCATCTATGCTCAAGATACCACTTCCTGTTTCCTGCAAGTCAAGATGTAGGACACTTGGCTACTTCTCCAGCACCATGTTTGTCTGCATGCCACCACACTGCATAATGACTATAATGGACTAAACCTCAGAACTGCAGGCCACCTCAACTAAACGTTTTTCCTTTGTAAGAGTTGCCATGGTCATGGTGTCTCCTCACAGGAACAGAAACCCTAAGACAGAAGTTAAGGGCATGAGCTCTAGAAGCCCACTGAACCTCAGCTACTTCACCTAAAAATGAGCTTCTAATTTGTCAGTCAGAAGTATTAAATGCTCTAATCTGCCTACCACACAGTAAGTGCTTGCTTAGTATTTGTACCTCTTTTTCTGCTCTTCCTCTTCCTTACACACTGACTTTATCCTTCTCTCTGTACAGTAAGGCCATCTATGGAACATCATTGGCATCTGCTTCCTGAGCGTCTTTCCTTTGACAGTTTGCTCCAATGTTTTATTTGTAGCTCTGACTTTGTGTTTATTGTGCTTTTTGCTTCCTGCAAATGACTTACTATTGCAGTATTTAGAATTGTAAATTTCAAAATCTATAAATAAAAAGTTAAAATAAATTATTTTATAGGAAGCTAGTTCTGATTATAAATGCAGACTAATGACTTTTTTCTTTACACAAAAAGACATGATTTGAAATAGCCCCAAATCTGTTCTTTACAAATAATATTTTACAGTATCACAGTTCTTAATTGCTTTAAAATGAAGTATTATGAATTATTGAGAAAGACCTGAGTTACTTATGTATATAGATATTGGGATACAATATGAAGATCTTGTAAAACTCTTTATCAATTTGGATAATCATATTTTAATATTTAAAAATTTTATTCTATTTTTCCACTACTTCAATTCATAACACTCTCTATGCTCGGGGGTGGGGGGTGATTGATTTCATGGCTTTGTACATACTATATAAGTCATCTACTACTGAGTTCTACCCTCAGGCCCACACAATACTACTTCAGTGTCATTTTCTCATTTACCCAGAAGCCAGTTACCTCAAGGTGACCACTGTATTCTAGAAATGGGGCTCATCAGACAAGAAAGGTCCCTACAGAAGAAATCCACAAAAGTGATGCTTCAGTGTATTAAATCATAGTCATATTATGGACCAAGCTATCCTTGACCATTTGTTCTGTCCACAAAGTCTAGTGCTTCTCTACAAAGCTACCGCTTTTCCTTAATAAAAAGTGGGCAGCTTGGGAATATACCTTTGGAATAAGCAATCTTTTTCTATTTAAGCCTTTTACCACCAACCCTTTTTTTCAGAATCAACTTAAGAATTTTACCTGAAATAATTACTACTGTAGTGGTTGGCTTATGGTGCTTTTATTTCTTGAATTACTTTACAATTAATAATCATAATTGAGAAAAAATAGTTTTAAAACTATCAAGTAACAAGGACCAAGAAAATTCTTAAACAATAAGTGTGTTATCTTTGGCTATAATGACTTAGCTTCCTGAATCAGAATCTAGCAGTTCCTTTGTGAAGGATCCATAAGTTGTTAATGACATCTGCAGCAGCTATAGTGTTTCATTTTATATATAACTAGTCAAATAGTTTGTTGCAAGTAATGCATCATGATGCATATTTAAGGTTTTCCAAATAAAGAGTCTTGAGCAATAGGAGCTAGTACCACAGCACATGAGGCTAGGGTGTAAGCTTTTTCCAGAATCAAAAGAGGAATAGCAAGTATTTTTGATGCTGCAAATCTAATTCCAAAGCCCTGTCACAAGAACAGAAAATTATGCTGGCAAGAGTAAGGGGCAATCTTGGAGGATGGTGAATTCCAGAGCTTTTGCTTCTCAAGAATATTATACTGACAGGATGAGGACCTGAAAACATGTAATCTAACCTTAAATTATTCAGTTACTCTTTCACAATAAGAACGCTGGTCAGTCTAATGCTGAAAGACTTCAGGTTAGTAGAGTTTCAAGAAATGCCTTGTTTATTAAAACTTTATTTTGGATTAGTTCGCTAAATAAACTGCCTTATTTTAAGGACAAAGAATGTCAACCAGTTATGTCAGAAAAACCCTATTTATTAACGTTTAAGGCTAAAGAATTATTTTAATAGGCAATCTGGTTTATTTCCAAGTATATTTTAAACCTCAAGCAAAACCTTGTCATCTAACCATGCTTTTCAAATGAAACCCCTAGTAAACTAGCAATTAGTACCAAGTTTGGAACATAACAAAATCTCTTCAAAATGTATGTCAGTGAGTGGTAAACAATACATATTCAATATACTATTAACACAAGTTTATAGTTTCTTCTGGATGATTCTCATTGTAGGCTAAATTTCAATTTTCAGAATGTATACATTTTAATTATTTGTTAAAAAAATATTAAAAGGACTTAGAATATATCTAAATATCAAGGAAATATATTCTTGAAGTTTATCATCCCAATGTTATAATGTTTTTGTAAAGGAGATGAAGTCATTTTTTCCAAGTGATTTATTTTCATAGTAGATACTTAGGTTGATAAAAATTAACAGAAAATGAGAGTCCACTTGTATTTCTGATCTTATAAATTATTTTCATGGTAAGTCCTACAAACTGTATCATAATTACAATACTGTAGGGTTTATGATGACTTAATTTTTTTGTTACAAATCTTAATTTATATTTGAAATAATGAACTCTTGGTTTAAAGCACAACTGTACTATTTTAAGAATCTTAGCTAATGAATTAGACCTTAACGTTAAGTTGAAGTGGTTATTTTCTGGCATTTGTATATTTGTATATCAAGTTTATAAGTGACTGATATATGTATAATTCTATAAAAATAAAACTTTAAAATATAACACTGTTTAGTCTGTGCTTTAACACACTGTTTTATATTACTTGAATGCACTGTAGAGTGGCAAGAAAAAAAATTAATATGCAATGGTAGATTTCTGTTTAAGAAAAAAAGTCACAGGAATAGCTTCCTAATTTCTCAGCTCCTAATGACCAGAGAATCATTCTAACCAGCAGGGGGAGATAGGAAGGAGAGTAGTAAGACAAAGAACAGGCTACAGGCAAGAAAAGCAGTTATAATTATAGCTGGGAACACAGAATTTGCTAAAGGAAGTCTACTGTATAATTATATTCGAAAATTTAGCAAGATGCCCAGAGGCTGACTCGCAGCTGTCAGGGACTGGTAACTTTACTTCTGTTCACACAACCACCACTTCAGCAACCAAATCTACTATCTAGATGTGTTACTAGAATTGACAAGAGTAAAAGGGACAGATCTTTTAAAACATTTTATTTTCTAAAAAAAGATAGGCGCATCTATTTCCACAAACCTTCTCACTTGAGCTGTCCTTTTAGGTTGCTCTCCTTCAAAACCTAAAGATATTATCTATAGGCAGATCTCTCAACTAAATTCTGAGCAGACTAGGATCCTGACTACCAATACAATTCCAAATATCTTCACTAGTCTCAAATTTGCCTTTCCCATTCCACTCCACTCCTATCACACCTAACGGGACCATCACAGTCTGCTAAGCCTGAAGCTCAAGATTTACCTTTGCTCATTCCCCTATCTTCCTGATGTCCTAACTGATTCAAGCCATCAGATCTTATTAACTTTGTGTTAAAATGTTGCCATTCCTCAATGGAGGATATGCTAAAAGACTAACCCCATCTCACTGAATGTTATCCTATTTAGAAATTAGTTTTATAGCAGTAATCAAGTGAAAATGAGGTCATTAGGGTGGGTCCTAATCCACCATGAATGATGCCTTTTAAAAGGAAGAAATTTAGACACAGACAGACACTAAGAAGGAAATTGTGGGCAGAGAAACAAGAAGATGCCATGTGATGATATATCATCCACAAGCCAAGAGCATCAAGAATTAATTACCCACAAACCAGTCTTCAGCTAGTACTTTGAACCTGCAATCTCTAAAATGAGGTTTTTGTGTGTAGCCTCCTAGTTCGGGGGCTTTGTTACAGCAGCCTTACTCCAACTTTTGTTGCTTAACAAACTATCAAGCAGGCAATTCGTGAGCAATAGAAGTCCCACTGGTTCATGGTTCTCAGAGGTTGGAAAATCTTAAGAACGTGGCACCAACCAGTGGTAATTCCCTTCTTTCTGCCTCAGTCTCTTGCAGAAGAAATGAAGAAGAGTAAAAGGAGAAAGGAAGGGACAGACGCATGATGTAAGAGAAAGCTGGAGAGAGAGAAGAGGTCAAACTTGACCTTTTCTCAGAGTCCCTTCTCACAACAGTAACACTACTCTCTCATCAACTAGTCTCTTAACACTGTTGCATTAGCAACTTTTATATACGGCACTCAAAGAAAACTCCTGACAAAGTGACATTTACAAAGAGACCTGAAAGCAAGGAAGGGAGAAAAATTATGGCTATCAAACACTATACTATGGATATCCTAGGAAAGAGTTACCAAGTAAAAGGAAGCCCAAATGCAAAAAGGCAGAGCCTAGCAGTCCTGAAAGACTAGCAGTGAAGTTTCTACGACTTCCAAGGGAAGGAGAAGAGACTGACTGCAGTTGAGGTCTGAATGAACCTACCATCCTAAAGTCACATGTGCTTTTAGGATACAAGCAGTCAAAAAAGAACAGCAGTGGAATTTATGAATAGCCTGATATGCTGTTCACTAAAAGGATCATTTTGGCTGGGCGGTGGTGGTGGTGGTGGTGGTGGTGGTGGTGGTGGTGGTGGTGGTGGTGGTGGTGGTGCACGCCTTTAATCACAGCACTCGGGAGGCAGAGGCAGGCGGATCTCTGTCAGTTCCAGGCCAGCCTGGTCTACAAAGTGAGTTCCAGGACAGGTGCAAAACTATACAGAGAAACCCTGTCTCGAAAAACAAAAACAAAAACAAAAAAAGAATCACTTTGACCTTAGGTACAGAACAAACTTATGGGAGGAATATAGTACAACTGGTGATCAGCTAAAACAACCCTACAAAGTCCGGGTGATATATAATAGTTGCTTAGAATACAAAGTGATAAGTTATATGGGTAGATAAGATTTATAAAGCCTTTCTCCTACGAATTCACAAGAACAAGGGAAAGAAACAAACCTTAAGATTTCCCTAAGGGTGGGAAAGAGGTGGAGGTAGGGGTGACTTTGAATTTAGTATCATTCATCCAAGGCAGGGCTTCCATGCAGTAGCTTTGTATTTCTAAGTATCTCCATGCCCACACCTGGTTTTAAGGAATTTTATTCCTCTTTTAGGGGAATCATCTTTAGTGCCTGCTATCTACTGTTACAATTATAAAGTTACATGTGTTAAAACAGTAACAACTACAGTAGCTATGATTATCACATCCTCTATAAAACTCCATATATATAACCCAAGCCCAGCTTTGAACTGAAGAAACATTCAGGTACAATATCTTTAAATGAGAAAACTCCATTTGATTAATCTACAGTACTCAATTCAATGTTAAACAATTTTTAAATGACAATATTACTCTTACCAATATCACTGCATTAAATTTTCCTTATAAAGGAAAAACAGAAAAAAATTATATTACTTCTTCAAACTTTAATGTTCTTGTGCAATTGCTATTCATAAAAGTAAAACATGTGCACTATCATTCAGCTGATCTAAAGAAGGCTAAATGCTGTCTAATACATAGCATTTTAATTTAAAAATAAAGCACTTAAAACTTCAACTATTTATACTGGTAGAGAAAAGAAGCACAATGCATTTTCAGGAACAGAAAAAATATGGACTACTTACAAGGATATGGCTTTGTTATCAATGAGCAACTCGGAATATACACATTAAGTTCTGTCTACAGAGCTCACTGTTAACCAGTTACCAAAGCACACAAATCTGAAGCACAAATTCTGAAGCAAAAGTCACTGAAGACCATTAGACTACCAACTATAGAATCACCTTAGCAGGGAACACAGAAAAGAATAACTGAATTGACAGAAAGTATAATGAACTTTCATAGTCTATGTATTAGAAATGGAATTAGAAGTGAAAAAGAAGTGAACTACTAGACGTGGTTCATCCAAAAGCATTTAAGATAAACTACATTATCAAAACTGGTTTGGGGCCTGAGAGATGGCTCAATGGATTATGTGCTAGCTATGTAAGTGTTTAGATCTGAGTTCAGGTCCCCATCACCCACATAAAAGGCCGACGATCCAATGCTGGGGAGAAGGAGGCAGAAGAATCTCAGGGACTTGCTGGCCAGTAAGTCTAGACAATTGATGAACTCCAGGTTTAGTGAGCTGTCTCCAAAAGTAGGGGTGGAGAGCAATGAAGATGTCTGACATCAGCTTCTGGCCTGTGTGTGTGCTGATGTTTGGCACTGTACATTAATTTGTTCCTGTCTATAAAATTCTCTTCCTGTACAGACCATTGGGTGCAAGAGCACCTGCGTCATTATTCGGTCCTCAGTGTTAACGTCAGAAAGGGACGAGCAGCTTTATTCCTTTCAAACCTAAAGCCTGGGCCTGTGAAACCAGGAATGGAAACTCTGAACAGTGTCAGAGGTGTCATGGACACTGAAACTGTGGGAAAGTTTCAGAAGAGAACAAACCAAGGAGAGTGACCCGGCCTTTGAGAGCCCCTCATCACTTGAGGGAGGGAGGATTTCCTGGTCCACAAGGTTTCACTCTTTTATTAAGTGTCTTTTAGAAATAACATGACCAAGATTTTATTTGCTTTTGTTGCCATTTTTTTCTGAGATAGGCTTTCTCTATCACCACCCTGGCTGTCCTTGAAATCACTTTGTAGACCAGGCTGGCCTCAGACTCACAGGGATCCCCCTCTGCCTCCAAGTACTGGGATTAAAGGTGTGCATCACCATGCCCAGCAAAGATGTGCTTTTAAAACAATAGAGGACCTCTGGTTTGGTAAGAACATACTCAAGGCCTACAAACAAATTTTGTATTCTCTCAAAATTAAGGAATTGTATTTTTTAAAACACCTTTTATAAGTCTGGCTTATTCTTACACATAGGACTTCCTATTCTCATTTGCCATCTTATTACATGTTTGTAGTAAAATTTTCTCTTTCTCTGTCTACCAGATGGAAAAGTATAAAGCATTTTTTAAATCAACATGATTTTATATGCTATGTGAGAATAAATCACTAAAGTTTTAGAATTTTTGTCAAGAATCAAGTATGTAATCAACAAAAACTTTCAAATATGAAGTTTTCTTCAATTTTTCTTCAGTATTTATTATAGGTATTTTTTTAAAACTAGTAAAGTTGTTGTATGTCAGAAAATTAAGGACCAATCAGTACACCATCAAGTGATCTCACACACACACACACACACACACACACACACACACACACAAAACCCCACCCCACAACAAACTGATGGTCTGTAGTACTCTATCCTGTTACAATTCTAAATGAAAAAAAAAAAAAAAGGTAGTCTTTCAACAATCAAGGCCAGGAAAAAAAAAATAGGTTAATCAAAAGCGATAAATATTTCAAGATTTAAAACATATGGTGATTTAAAGATTTAAAATGTGGTGACATTTAAAATGTAGAAGGGATATTTTTACCCTGATTTTTGTGGTACTCTGATCATTCTATAGGAAAATTAGCCTTTTTCATTCAAATGAAAGCCCCAGGAATTAGAGCACCCCAAGACAGTATTTGTTAGAATTACCACACACAAAGGCCTTAGGGTAGGATTCCTATTGCTGTGGGAAAAAAAACAAAGACTGAAAACAACTTTTGTTTACTTCAGCTTACACTTCCAGTTAACAATCCATTGCAGAGGGAAGTAAGAGCAGGAACTCCCAGTGCAGAAACCTGGAGGTAGAAACTGAAGCAGAGGCCCAGGAAGATGGCTGCTTCCTGGCTTGCTGCTCACAGCTCACTCCGCCTGTGCTCTTATACCATCCAGGACTGCAAGCCCAAAGGGGGCAACACTACATACAATCAGCTGGCTTCCCCACATCAAGTACCAATAAAATGCACCACAGGCTTGCCCACAGACAGATGTGGTGGGGTATCTTCTCAAATGAGGTTTCCTCTTCACAGATGACTCTAGCCTGTGTCAAGCTGACCAAAAACTAGCCAGCACGGTCATCTGCTGTGTCATTGCACTCATGTGAAATGTTCACAGTATGTAAACGAATACACATAGGACACAGATCAGGGGAAGCGTATCAAGTAACTAACGGTACAGGTCTTCTTTGGGAATAATCAAAATGTGTTGGAACTAAACGTATTTGATAGGTGCACAATACTTCAAACATACCAAATACCACTGGACTCCAAAGTTTGTAAGTGTGCAGATCACCTGAATGAGCAATTAACAAATAAAAATAAAGCTATTTCCAGCTATGAGCATTATGTATCTGTGACCAGATGTTCTGGGCACACAGAGATCAACTGTGTAGTTTCTCTAATCATGTCTAACTTCAATCTGATCATGAGAAAACATGAAACAAAACCAAACTGAAATATATTTGTAAAATAACCAATTAATATTTTTCAAAGGTTTCTAGAACCCTGGCTCTTAAAACAGACAAGGGAACTATTACGAGACCTGGTGAAGCAGAAGTGAGATCTGTAATTTAATTAATGCAATTACAGCATATTACTCTCTTAGCCATATAAAACTGTATTAAAGTAAACTCAGTGGAAACTAAATAAAAAGCATTATTTCAGCAACTATGAAGTTGTTAAAAAATAAAAGGTACAAAGGAAAGAAGATATAAAAGAGGAACAAATGCTGCCCAGCCACCCATTTTAGTTACCTTCCTGAACACTCGTTAGGAAAAAGTGGAGATAAATTAAGTGAAGGGTATTCTAAGGGCAGGAATTAACTCACAGCATTTTCAACTGCTTAAACACATTCATTCATTGGAACTACAGTGGCAGTTTCCTTGGGTAGGTCTGGATAATTAATTTAGAACTCAGGCTGAGTAAAATTTAAACTCATATGGATATTTTCAACAAAAGTTCTCAATTTAAGATAAGCAAAGTCAAAGAAAAAGTTAAAAAGAAATACTAGTACAATTCCTATAGATAGCTTCAACAGTTTAGCTTTAATACTAAAATGGGGAAAGCATTTAATAAGAATAACACTAAAATATCTTCTTGATAAATTTTATTTTATTTTACATCTGCAACTCTTCTCTATAGCTGCATTATCTTAAAAAGATTAAAAAGGGATTTCATATATAATTAACAGAAATCATTTTGTGTCTCAACACAACTCTTTATAGTACACCCTTACAAAGGATGTACTATTCTACTCAAACTTATCTCCTTAAAAAAAAATATGCTGGGTAAAAGAACATCTTCAAATTGAAACCAAAATGAATTGATAAACTTTCCAATTTTCATAATTATAATTAACCCACTGGCATTCAAATACTATAAACATGTTACTTTAATATTAAGCTTGATATGTAATCAAATTATTAAGTCTAATAAAATATTGATACATTTAAATTAGAAAGTCAAGGTTTAACAAATGTACTCTCTCAGAAGATAAGACATCACTACCACCTTGATGTTGGACTTCTATACCCAGAATCATACAAGAATCAAGTTCTATTTGGGAGCCCCACAATCTGGTATTTACTAGTGCATTCCTAGGAAACTAACACAGCTCTTAGGCATCAAATGAGCCAATTAATGCTCCTGTACTCTCCCAACAGCATTCCCTCGGGACAGGATTCAGATTCTCAGCACTACAGACAATGTACTTTACTGCAACATCACTTGCAACCCAACCCCACTCCTAAAAACTACTGGTTTGAACCCAAGCTCTGTAGCCCAGTTATACAGCTTTATACCTCACCACAAACGTGAGATGAACTTTGGGACCAGACTCAAGTTCAATAACAAAGCCTTACGCCACCTGGCTTAACAGGACAGGATGTTTCAGATACCTATGTTTCTAAAATATTTTTAATGAATTACCTCTAAAGACAGCATTCTATTTTGGTTGTTTCAAGATGAAAGTATCAATGTAAACTAGAGCATTAAGAAACAAAAACTTCTATTGTAGCCAGAAAGAAAGAACAAAGGTGGGGTTAATCATGATCAATGGACTTAAAGCTGAAATCTCAATATAATCCTAAAACCAAGCCATGTTCTTGGATTGCCATCTGGTTCCCACTTGTTTACACACACATCTTTAAAACCTAAAGTAACTTTAGACAGCCCCTGTAAGAACAATTCAAAGTAATACAGAAATAAAGATGACCCAAAACCCACTCCCAAGGAATACATCCCAATATATGTAAAATAGCTCACTTTAAAACAAAGAAACAGTATACCCATTTTTTTGTATTAAATGCATTTTGTATATTTGCATATATTTTCCAAGAGAAAAGTATTAAACATTTTAGTCACCACCAAACACTCAAATATATACTATAAAAATACACTTTCATGCACCTCAGCCTATAGTGCCATAGAAAGGAGATACGTAATTCTCACGGAATGACACAGGACTAACTTTCTAAAGTATCATGACAAGTTAATCATTACCTTAAGGATTCTAGCCTTCAGTAACACTTACTAGAAATTGAATTTAGACAGAAACTGGTCCAAGGATACAACCATCAGATAACATAGCAAGAATTTGAATCTTTTATTCTTATGTATATCTCTTAATTATTTATTCCACCTGCAGAAATACAGAAAGACAGACAGGAAGAAAAAAGGAAATCTGTATTACCACCTACTTGCAACTCTACTAATAGCTCTACTTAGACAGACAGAACCAGAATATGAACAACTTTCCAGTAAAACTCTGGTGAGAAATACCATCTTCAAGCACTGAACCTTTCCCAAATAACGTGGACACAAATACTCCACACCTTCACTGTGCATAATCTCCCTGTAGCTATATTAATACAGTCAAGCAGATAAATGGCCAAGATTCCCAAGCTCTGTAATTACTTTGACTCTTTAGAGACTCTGTCTCTGTGTAGATTTTAAACTCACAACAACTATCTGACTAACCTTAAAGCCTTTCTGGAACCCCAGTTTATTGTTTTTCAAAACATGAATAATTTATGCAAAAACATTTCGGGTATTTGATTTCCTACTTTGTACATGCACAATATATGAAGATTCTAACTCCACTGCATCCTCAGAGTTCAAAAATCCACTACAGAGTAAGTTAGTTGGTGCATACCTTTCAGTTCACCATTTTAGGAGGCCGACGCATAAGGGATGAGACTGAGTTCAAAGACAGTTTAAGCCTTGAACATTTAGTAATACCAAGTCTCAAAAGATTAATTAATTGATTAATTAATTAAAATATATTAAATCTAATCCAGGAATGAATTTTAGAAGAAATATTAATAATCAGCCCAGACATCCAGAGCAAGAAATCTCATTGAATGAAGCTTTAGGATACATAGGACAACAAGACTATTAAAGACACAGGAAAAACCAAAACAAAAGTATTTGCCAATGAAGAAAAGTAAAAGACAAAAGATTCCCAGCCAAGAATAAGGCAGCTCTTCAAAACTATTAAATCACAGAGGGAAAGTTGGGTCCCTGTAGTAGGAATTCTGAGAAGCCAGAAGCTCATCCATGTAGAGAAATCTTTCTGCAAGAACTCTCAACTGAGAACTCCAGCTCAACTGTTTCAGCAATCGATTTCTGCTAGATGTTAAGTGCCCGATTTGATGGTGTCTTGCTGCCTAACTGCTGCTTGCTATTTGTTCTTTTGCTTAGAAGCCTCACCCAGGGCATGCTTTGTGTTGCCTGGGACTTTCAACTGGCAACTCCAGCTGGCTGCCTTCACAAGACTTCCCCAGTTGTTTCTCCTGAATGTTCTAAGACATTATTTTGATGATTTTTGCTATCTACTACTTGTAATTTTCTCTTTTCCTCCTCTTGATATATTCTTAATAAACTGACACATTCAAAAACAAAGGCACAGTTACTATAGGTCATTCTCTGGGCAAAACTATCATCCGTTTCCACATGCATCCTTCCATCACTCAGCTGAACCCCTCCAAACACTCCAGGCTCCAAGACTGGCTCTGAACCATCACATGTTGCAACATTATCATTCCCACCAGAAACGGGTTCGCAAACTTAGATTTAACTAAGCAGCATCAAATGACTGTCATCTGCAGTAAGAGAAGTTTGTGTCTCTCTGCTGGAACTAAAGATGTTTGTTGCTCTAGCTGCTGATGGTAGCCATACTATAAACATGAAAAAACCTACCCTAAAAACAGAAAGAGATATATATGACATTACTTCAGATTTATACAGCTTAACCTACAAAGTGTTTAAAGACCAAGTCCTAAAGGCTCCCCTACAGGGGGAATTTATAGTAGGAAAGAAATAAACGTAACTTTGGAATAAGTCAGATTATCCGAAGAGTTCTATTACATAAATATGAAATCACAATTTTAAATTAATTTAAAATAGTCCAAAAGGACGCACAGTTTATAAATGCTTATTACAATTATTCATTATGTATATTTGTGCAAATGTAGTGGTCAAAAGATAACTTGCATGAGTCAGTTCTCTCTACCAAGTGAGTTCTGGGGACCCAGCTCAGGCCAACTAAGGGCATTTACTCCTGAGCTCTCTTGTCAGGCTAGGAAGTACTTCTGCAAAAGCTATTTGAAAGTAAGAAATGACTCTTCATATTTTATAAACACATTACAATCTTTAGAAGTCTAATGTTAGTTTTCTTAAATCTACTATGAGTTAAACCACAAAAATGTAAGTGGCCATTTAATAGATAAACAAATAATGAATTTGGGCTAGTTTTACTTGATTATATAAAACTACTTACAATTCTAAATAAAGAAAAATTGAACTGTAACCCAAGGGTAAGTTAATTTGTACAAATCTTGAATAATGTCATATACGTTTCCAAAACAGATGCTTAGAGACTCTGCAAAGACACTCACTCAATCAGAAGCCAGATTAAAGTTCCATCTGGAGCCAATGGCTCTGTGGTTCTATTAACAATTATCCCAAGTCACTAAGGTGAGCCAACATCACAAAGTCTCTTTGGAGAGTCCTATCTCTAAAACAAGAAATTAACATCATAACAATAATTTCATGTATGCATACTAAGATGCAAAGATTCAGTGAGTATTCAAATGTTACTGTACTTTCTCAATAGAATAAATATAAAACCATACATAATTTCTCCGTGTGATTTTCAGCAGCATACTCTGTTTAAAAACAGTTGCTGGGACTTTGCATCATGAAGAGAACAGAGGTCATTTGTAGCCTTTACCTAGAATAACTCAATAACTCAGATGTACAGAATAATCTCATATTTCTTTTTCTTTTAATCACAGGCATCATTATTTAAATCTGAAAAACTTAGTAAGGCATGTTAATGACTAGAAATTATCACAAAGTAAAAGAATTTTAGAAAAGGAAGTGCCCTCCCTGGAAACTTCTCAAAGACCAGCAGCTAGGGCAATATTTTTTAAAGTTCTATTACCTGAAGTGAACATGAATTGCTCATTTAAAACATTTATAGCCATCTGAAAAGGTCATGAGCTTTTGTCTCCATTACTGCTGTTTTGTTTTGTAAGGGTTTCCCTCTAGAGCAGTCCACAGGCCCAATGTGGAAAGTTGAATTTCACTTCTGTACAAGCCCAACAAGCTGCTTCGGTTCAGTTGAGTCTGAATGCCTTTAGATTATGTAAAGTGGAAAGATTTGCATGAGTTGTCTGGCCAGCCCCAGAAGCACCTGATGTTCAATTAAAGATCACTAGACTGATGTTTCTTAAACTGTAACACCCCCTTGGAAGGTAATAAAGGCAATTCAGTGAATAGTATAAAGCATTTCTTTTAATATCTATTATTTAAATATTTTAAATATTCCATAAGTAGAGCATGTCACTCAAAAGGTAAGATATGTGTAGTGTTTGTGATACATGTATTTGTATACATATATAGGCTGTTTATACATTACCCCAAAATTTTAAATTCAAAATACTCTAAAAACATTTTGAGGCCTGATATTTCACCAAGAAGTCCCATATCTATCCTAACGTGAGAGGTTACAGTTAAAATGTAGGTGACTTGAAACAACTGAACAAAATGACTTTTATATTATATGCATGAGGTGTATATTATGTTTAAATCTCATGTTTAAACTTGATTTCCACCACTAAAATATATTATATGTGTTAATTATTCCAAGGATCACAAAATCTGAAATGTAAAAATACTTCTGGTCCTAAGCAGTCCAGATAAGACAAATACAATTTACATCTTTATATGTTGTGGTAGTTTTTTTATGTATCTGGCTCCCATAAGCTCATAGGGAGTGGCATTATTACGGAGTGTGGTCTAGTTGAAGGAGGATGGATGACACACACCATTAATCCACATTTTGAGGCTGGAGGGAACACCTTTAATCTAGGGCACACCTTCTATTAGAAGTGTGTCGCTGTGGGGGTGGGCTCTGAGGGTTTTTTGTTTGTTTGTTTGTTTGTTTGTTTTTAAGCGTCACTTGGTGTGACAGTCAGCCGACTTCCTGTTGCCTGCCAAGATGTAGGACACTTGGCTATTTCTCAAGACTGTGCCTGCCTACATGCCGCCATGCTCCCTGCCATCATGGACTGAACCTCTGAAACTATAAGTGAGCCACTCTCAAGTAAATATCTTCTTTATAAGGTTTGCTATGGTCATGCTGTCTCTTCCCAGCAATAGTAAACCCTAACTAACACATATGAATATTAGTATGTGTACTAGATGTGTATATACAAATATGAATACTAGATTGAGATTTAAATTTTACTTTTTAAAAAAATATATCTATTTTATATTTTTGTATGTATGAAGGCTTATAGCACATGAGTGAAGGTCAGAGGGTCTTCCACTATGGGTCTTAGGTTGACCTCAGGTGATGAAGTACAGTGGCAGGCAATTTTACTAACTGACCCTATCACAGGCCCTTACATTTTATTTCTGGATAGTGATCATGGCTCTTATGACTGTACAGAATCATACTGAACCATTTTATAAACAGCCTAAAACTAAAAGTCACAGTACACTGAAACCAGTTTCAAAGTTCCTTCTTATGTATTTGGGATTGATGATTTTGTGCCCATTAAAGTCTAAAAATCAAATACAAAAAAAAAATGGAATAGGTATATAAACTAATATTTTTAAGTCCTCAATTATTTTACTGTTCTTGTATTTTTTTAAACAGTCAAAACACCAAAGACGTAAATTTTTACATAGAATGCATATTTGAGTACATAATTAATAGTAGCAATGACACCCCAAAATAAAACAAACGACAAAACAATATTCCTCACCTCATTAGTTTAAAAAATCAACATAAAAATAAAGAAAAAATACTAGTAGCCTGTCAGGAGACAAAAAGTTGATTTTCTTAATATAAGTTAGTGCTCAAATAAACATGAGAAAAATACCTGAGGCAACTAATATTAAGAGATAAAAGATATAATATACAGAGATAACAGCATTACAAAATAAACCTTAAAAGGTACTTTGTTTCTCTTATAAAATTATTACAAACAATTTTCACGTTAAGTATTAATGGCAATAAATCCTTTATGGATCACTGTTGATAGGAAAAACCAAGTATCTCTTAATTGGGTACTGGGAAACCAAACTTCTAAATTTTGGTAAAAACTATCAGAAGAGTTATAATTACCCTTTCATCCAGTAATTATATTTTCTAAAATGTACCTATGAAAATAAGGAACACATACACATGCATTATTAAAAGTATTTTATGCTAGTCATGCTAGCCACATACCTTTAATGCCAACACTCAAACGTTAGAGGTAGGCAGATCTCTGTGAGTTTGAGGCCAGACTGGTGTACATAACAAGTTTGAGGCCAGCCAGGGCTACACAGTGAGACCCCACCTGAAACAAAACAAAAAACAAACAAAAAAAAAATTAAGTATATATATGTGCTGGTTTTTTAGAGAGAGTTAATCTGTATAACCTTGGCTGTCCTGGAACTTACTCTATAGACCAGGCTACCCTGGAAACTCAAGAGATCCTCCTGCTTCTGTCTCCTGAGTGCTGGGATTAAAGGTGAGTGGCACCAATGCCCAACTAGTGAAAAATTCTAATGACTGAAATAGTAACCAACAAGAACTGTTCACACAAATCTCTATATATAAAACAACAAAATGTTATGTGATCATTAAAAGTAGATTTTCATTTCTTGCCCATAACGTTACGAAATGAAAAACATAAAAATATGTTAATGTCCCATTTTTATATGGATTAACCTTTTATAAGAGTTAATTCCCCTTTACTAGTAAAAAAAAAAATGTAATGTTTTTAGAATAAGCTAACCCACTTTTTTCAAAGAGGATTTATCAGTTTTAAACAAGAAATAAAATAAGAAAAATCAAAGAAGGACAAAAAGGAAAGAGGCAGAAATAGGTGTAGGATACTCTCACTATCGAGGTAAGCTATCTCGAGCCTCTAAACCACTGAAATGACTCAAAAAGATTTTCTGAAAAGGAAAAATGAAACAAGTCCCTGAATCTACCAGTGGTTTTCAGAGTAGGCATTAGCCAGAGACCTCATTTCTATCTTCTATACATTACAGAACAGGCAGGAGCAGGAGCCCCCACAGGAGGTAGTGAAGACATTCCCAACACCCATGCAGTTCCACTGCAAATGTCAACAAAAACGGCTACAAGAGGCTCCTAGGAATGGACATACAGCCAAGCAAAAGAAAATAAACTCCTCTTAGGAAGGCAATGGAAGTAGATCATTAGATTTAACTCTGCTATTAATTGGTCCTTTATCCTACCTTATAGATATGCAGGTTATTCTTCAGTAATCTGGCATATCAATTTCAGCATGTAATTATTTAGCGGTACAGCTATTTGCCCCATATTCATATATTTCTTTTCTCTCTCTCTCTCTCTCTCTCTCTCTCTCTCTCTCTCTCTCTCCAACCTTCTCCCCCCTCCACTGTGTATGTGCATTTGCGTGTAGTGCAAAAATAATTAAAGTATCATTCACTTTTCATAAAGTAGTAAAGTAAATAAAGATTAGAATGCAAAACTTTAACAATCCTTAATACTACATACTTAAAATAGTTAATTACCTAAATATACTTATTTTCTTTATTAAATGGTCATATAAAATTGGCACCCAACTATAAATAAAACTAAAAACATTCCCTTGAAGCTATGTGAAATTTTTACCACTGAGACATAACAACCAAAATTTCAAAGAACCATTTAACTTCACCAATATTTTCTTCATCAAATAATAACTCTGTATTCCAATAGATGTTACAAACAATTCAGTCACACAACTCTTCATCCTAAAGCTGCCCATCATTTACCCTACAGAGCAAATACTAACTATGTGTCATTTTAATTTTGGAACAACTGCTCTCAAAGGCAAGGCCTGCGATAGACGGCATGATCTATGTACGTCTCAGGCAGGTTAAAGGTCGACTGAAGGACATTAGTCTGATGAAAGAATTGCATTTCATTTTTAAGAGTGATAAAGTTTCAAAGTTGAATTATTTCTATTTTTTTCTCAAGGGATTCCTGGTAATTTTATTTTGTAAATACTATCCTAAGTATGTATGCCAAAATTTCTAGACATATTCTGTACATGTCATTTCATTTGTTCATAAATTTTTTTTTTTTTTTTTTTTTTTTTTTTTTTTTTTTTTTTTTTACTGTATAGGTTACTAGTATTCAGTGAACTATTGCCTTGTAACTTTGGTCTAAGCACCTATCTCTCAAAACTTCAGTTCCTTACTGACAAAACAGATGTTAGATAGATGTTAGATGAAGATAATTTCTAGAAATCCATCTACTATTACCATTCTAAACTACCTTTTATCTACAAAGTAACACAATTAGTACAACCACTTCTTTCTCATTTTACTCTGCAGGTAACTGTACTTCAAGTAGTAGACTGTACTAGGAATACTTAAAATGAGCTGGTAAGACATGATAATGAAAAAAAAAAATAAAGTTGCTGATGTGACAAATTTCTACATATAAATCATCTCACCAAATTTAAGTTGTAAGCAACAATTGCTAATTCAGAAATGTTTCTGAAAATTTTATTTTTTTATTTAGATAGACAGAAGGACAGATATTCACCAACAGTAATGGAGGCTGAGATGAGAAGATTTCCATATGCTTGAAGCTTGCCTGTACTAACAGAGCAAGACTCTGTCTCAAAACAATGTGAAAAACAAGTAAGGACAAATGTATAAAGAAACACAAATACTCTTGTAACAGACATGCTGGATTTGAGCAAAGGATTTGAACAGTGACACTATTTAGCTGCATGAATGAAGGTAAAGTTTACAATTCTTTCCATAGAAGAAGGGTGTATTTCCGTTTTCTTCTTATCGGAAAACTTACCTTACAGTTATGAAAACATTTTTTTAAAAAATGCAACAACCAAGGCTAAAATATCAGAGCCCTACCACTAAACCAGCTAAGCTCTTAACTGTAACAACAGATATGTATTCTGGTTAACCTAAATCCAAGGGCAACATATTGACTAAATAGTTAGACACAAGACAGCTCAAAATTACCAAGACAAGGTTGGAGAAGTACATTTGTACAGTAACCATGGGTGACAAATCAGAATGAAATCTGCATCAAGAGCTACCAGTCAAGAAGTAGTACTCATTAACAGCAACCAAGTCTCATGTCCAGGCTCTTACTCACTCCTCACTAAGAAGGTTGGTAAAGCCCTATAATCTACTTTGGATAGTAGATAAACCTGATTCAATGTCTTGCTCCTATCTATGAAAGTCTGTGAATTCCTAAAGCACATCTCTAACCTTATTTATTTTTCAGATTTGGTTAGGTATATTTTCTAGGTAAAAATTTATTTTTCCTATACTAGTTCTATCAACCAATACTAGACTGAGTTAATTTGGATGAGGTCTAGCAAGTTTCTTAATACACTGTAAGTATTGCCTCTTGCTTTATATTCTATCCATCTGCTAATTTGGTTTCTCGCTTGCCTTTTTTTGCTGCAGCTGTGCACCGGGTTAACTGTTTCAATGGTTTTCCTACAATAACTCACAAATTTTTTCCTGATCAGTGTGCTGTATGATTGGTTCTTTGTTCCTAAGATAATTATTTTACATTTGTCTACACTGAACTGCATTTGCCATCTGCTGGCCCAATCACCTAAACAATCCAAATCTTTTTGAATCTGATTGCATTGTTCCTCATTATTTCCCTTAGCTCCAATTTTAGGATCATCTGCAAACTCCAAGATCTTTTCTTTAAAGATTGGACACATTTTATTTTAATAGAGAAGGGTTTTTTAAATGACCCTTTAGACATTCCAGCTGAAATCTTCTTCCAACTTGATAAGTTTCCATAAAGCTTGTCCTAAGCCACCTTCCTATTTAGAGTCTAAGTGTTTCCAGAAACAAAACTAAGTATGATCCATTTCATCTTTCTCTATATTGCCATGTTATTAAAGCATTTGTGTCTAAATCCTCTTCAAAGTATAAATTATTTAAGGAATGTAAAAGCTCTGTTCTCTCCTATGACTGCTCACGGTATTATATTTTGTAGTGCCTGTCCTAAGTATGAATGCCAAAACTTCTAGCTTTGCCCTGTGCATGTCATTTCACTTGTTCATAAACATACTTAATCCAACATATCAACTATTAGCACTTGATTCACTGCTGTCTTCTCACCTTGGTCCAAGTTATAAAACTTGTTGCTTATTAAAACAGAATATTTAAGAAAATAATTTCTAGGAATACATATATTCTAGCATCCAAACTACCTTTTATCTACTACTGATAACATGCTGATTTCACTATTTCTAACATTTTTATACATCAGATTACTCAGGGTATAGTTAATTATAAAATATCTTTTAACACACCATTTCTTTTTTCAGTGCTTTAAAATTTAAATATTGCATACAGGCACTTATTTATCAGATTTGCTTGAAACATTTGAACAAAATGAACCTTTGTTAATTAGGATGTAGAAGACCAAGTCAATTTTTAGGGCTCAGAAGAATTTCCTATATATAAACTGCACTGATTTCTTAGAATAATCATATAACTATTAAAGTCCTGCAGATCTGTATTGACCATAAATCAAAGGGGGGAGACATTAATGTATATGCTCTCACGTAGTGATTTCAAGTGATAGATGCAGAAGATGCTGAATTTAAGAGCTACTTTCATTTATTCACACAACACAAAACAGATGTTACAAAAACAGATGTGACCACAAGATAGGGCTTGCCTTCAATGCAGTTCAGAGTTTAAGACATAGCCAAGTAGAAACAAACTCACTGAAGGAAAGGGAACCACTCCCCAGTTACGAGATGGTAAGCTTTGTAAAGGACATGCCTACCAAATACTATCTTCTAAAAGGAAATCACTAAACTACGGTTATTAATACAGGGAGAAAGCATGGAATTCAATAAAGCCAAACAGAAAAATATCCTAAGAAAATGGGGGCTTGCTGGTCGTTTCAGGGCTGTAAGTGGGTTTTTACTTTTCAATGTTTCCATAATCAGCACACAACATTCCTTTAGTTCTTTTCTTTTGTTGTGCTCAAGACTAGCCTGGCACCTCTTACATGTGCTCTACCTCCTAATCTATGATCCTAGCTCCCTGTACTGTTCTTATAAGATAGGTTAAAAAGATTTTTTCCCCTCAATTGTTAAAGCCAAACTTGGACCAAATGAATCCTGTTGAAGAAATTTAAAGCTACTAACTTAAAACAGAAAACATATCAGTAATTTTAATTAATTTATATATTAAGTAATATATAAAGGATCAAAAGGACACAAGACTTCATAATATATTAAGTACTTTTAAAAAATGACTAGATTTGAGGGAAATTATTTTATTATAAGATAGAATTTGAAAACACATTAAAAATTTTATTTTTAAAATTAAGGAAAAGCAAGATTTTAGATCAGATCATTCATCTGGATTTGGTAAAGAACTCACTAACAACTGGTTAGTCTTTCCCCTTCACATCAAGCCTTTATGAAATGACACTACAATTCTCTCCAGGAGTATATGAATTTTAAATAACAAAAAATTACTAAAACCATAAACTACTGACTTTTATTCCAATCAGCTCCCACTCCACTAAAACTTTGATCTTTATGTTAAATTCTACTAATGTTACATTTGACATACTATAACTTGATAGACATTTCAATTTAAAAATTAATTTTTCTTCATCTCCCTCATGATGATCCATGCTGTAGACTATACTTTAATTAGCAGTATACTAAATTCTAAGTTCAATTAAATATTTTCTGAAATGTATAATGACGTATAGGATTATGAAAATAATAAATGTTTCAATTAGAATGAAAATACCACTTAAGTGTAGGAATATGCAGAGATTCAAATCAGCATCTACATGCTATCTACAGTGGGCAAACAATTTACCTTCAATAAATTTAAATATTTAAAAAGCTGAGTATGGCACACAAAATTACCAATTTAAAAAAAAAATCATTAGACTTAGCAATTCTAAATTGCCTCCCACAAAGCTTTTCAGGTACCCCTTTTCTCACATACATTTCCTGTTGCATACCAAATCCACAGGGGCTAGGGTTTATAACCCTCAAGTGGGGCATGGTCAGTTAGATACTGATTCAAATCTCAGCTCCCCATTATCAAGCTGCATAATCCCAAGAAATTCATTTGGCCTCTTTAAGCTTCAAATCTTCATCATGACAAAAAGAAGATAATCATTATTGTTCAGGTTTTAAAAATAAAACAACACAGAAAGGCATAGTGGTGTATGCATTTAATCTCAGTACTCCTGAGGCAGAGGCTAGCAGATCTCTGTGAGTTTAAGGCCAGCCGAGTCTACAAAGCAAGTTCCAGGCCAGCCAGCCAGGACTACACAGTAAGATCCTGTTTTGTTTTGTTTTGTTTAAAGAAAAAAAAAAAAAAGCAACATAAAACAATGCATACAGTATCACACCAAAAATTACATGTTTCATAAATGGTAGTTACTATTAAACTACCGAGACTGCAATTCATAAACATTTTAAAATAAGATTTAACACAACATACCCTTTTTTCTACAGATACAGGACAGGAAAAACACAACAAAAACAAAAACTAAATCCCTATCATTTAACTAGGCTCCTTTGTAAAACAGAGAATAACAATATAGATGGCAATACTGAGTTGTTATAAAAATGAATGAATCCATGCAAATGCTCTCAATAGTAGAAGGCACATTCCCCTCTTTAAAAGGCTGTTAGACACAGTAGTAGTTAGTAGTAGTTCCCAGAGGGCTGGCACACAAGGTTAATAAATGATGGATGCAGAGAAGCAAGTCAGTTAAGTCAAAGCACATTGAATACAGGACCACTTCCAACATTATTGCTCTATATACAGTCGTTACAATCCTCAACTACCCCTTATTTTTATGTTACAGTTAGAAGTCTCTATAAGCAGATTACCAGTAACAAGCAGAAACAAATCTCAATATCTGGACCTGAACAAAAGTAAGCCCTGACTGCACAAAAAGAGCTCATTCTACTCACAAAATATGCACATGATCTGCTGTTCATTATTTATTTTCAAAGGAGTTTTAGAGTAGGGCTGTCACCTGACCAGTAGAGCTAGACCAGGGAAGGTTGTGCTTTCTGACAACCTTTTTTCTGCCTCTCAGAGAATCTCAGCAGCTGAGTCAGAACCAGTGCAGAAATGTACTTTCAGAATACTGGCTACAAATCTCAGTCATCAAGCCAAAAGGAGACAGTCTTGTCAAGCAGCAGCAGTGGTTTCCATTCAGTGTTACCAGGAAGAGGATCTGATCTTTAGCATACTAATCATCTCCTTTAAAGGGGGTTTTTAATTAGTCTGAAAACAATAAAGAAGCTCCATTCTTCAACTATTTAATATAACACAAAGATAAAGTCATTCTTTGCTGGCTGAAGTAGTATGTATATTCTAGATTCCCCACCAGGCCACAAAAAAATCTTTCACATTACCAAACGATGAAGAAGCAAAACAAACAAACCAACCCTGACTTAAAAAGAGTAGTTTCCTTTCCAATCTAAATAAACCTCCCTGAAATTTATCTCTGCCTTTGATAATCAGCTAAATAAGATGAGGCAGCATCAGGAGTGTGTACAGATAGCTAGCAGGTGCTACAGTGTATCACAAAACCATGTAAAATAATCAAAATGACAACCAGCACTACCACAAGTGACATTAGTCATCACTCAGCTTCTCGGCTTCCTCGGGGCCAGAATAAATAATTTACCAACTCTCTAGCTTCCAGTCATTAATTATTTCCTTTGCATCCAAACCACATTTTAACTCTGATAGGTTCTGTGGAATAAAACACACAATGGGAATAATTTCCAAATATAGAACTATTTGGCCATATGTAAATACAAATGCCTACCAAGTGACATACAGTGCAGATGTAATGGAGTTTGAAGGTGTTCATGTAATAAACTAAGTGAACAGGGGGGGAAAATAGAGTTTAACAAAAGGAAGAAAGAAACCAATGGGTTCCCATGCACCAGACCAAACAGAGAATCTAAACTCTGGACACTAGACTGTAAACTTCAAATCACAATCTCACAGCAGGCTGGTTGAATATAACTGAGGGGGGGGGCAGAACCTGCCCCACAACTTTAATAGTCATTGCTGCCCTCAAAGAAGAGGAGTAAAAAATTTAAAATTAGCACATATGGGAAAAATTTCAAAGTAAACTTAATATACAACAAGATAAGAATGTTTTTAAAGTATTTTAGTGGGTATTTTAAATTGGTATATGAGCAAATCATAAACATCAATAAATTTGAAAGAAAAAACAGGTGTAAAAAAAATTCAAGGACTATTTTCTCCAAATCTTGTAATTGTATTAAAAGGTGTTTATTAATGCTATAGAAAAGAGAGAGATAGAACAAAAGTTAAATCCAAAATCAAGTTTTGTGTAAGCCTACTAGTCTCAATGAGTATAAGTCAGCATTTATGAGTAACACAGAAAGACCACTGTGGCACATAATGTATTATGCTGTTACAGCAACATCTGTTTATTGAACAGTACAAACATTTTTTAGTTTTCTGAAACTACTAATATACGAGAAATGGCATAAACCTATTGATATATCTAATCTTTTCTTTTAATTTCAGTAAGAAATCCTTTCAGTGAACAGGTAATACACTAATACTTGGCTTGCATGCTATATTTTTTTCAAAAGTGTTTAAAAAAATATACCATTTTCCATCATAATTTCACTGTTGTTAGGTAGTTACATAACTACCTGGGAACAAAATCATACTGTCAATAATAAGCAAACCCATGTCTTACTTATGCACAAAGCAAGTGAGGAACTACAAGTTAGACAGATTTCTGACAGGCAAACAGACAAGAAAAGGGGCCATGGACAGTTAAGTAAAGATGGCATACTTGCAGCTTCTCCCCCTCTTGCACTGATCACAAAGGTCCAGAGGGGTCTCTTCAGGCTGGCAGGCCCAGGCTGCACAGGTAAATTCAAAGCTGGAACCAGATGTGTTTAATCCAAGCTGTGGGCCCACCAGCATCTCTTATTTGTCTAAAGTGACCAAGTATAACTTAGGGGAAGAGGACACAATCCAGTCCACCAAACACTTAAAGCCCCAGCCCTCCAGGAGAACAGTGGGTCTCTAACCTCTCTGTTTTGCTCTGAGTATGGGTGTGTGTGTGCACGAAGTTCTTCACCTTTAATAAAGCTTATTATCTGCTGCTACCTACTGAGATTCTCTTCCTGCCCTTTAACTATTTAATTGACAGAGAAAACAAACCCAAACAAGACCCCTAGAAGCTAACACAGCACTTGTATTGTCTTGATAAATAAACAAATAGCACACAGGTTAGTCTCCCCCAAATTAAAATAAAACTATAAAAATTACATACAATGTATTAAATATCTGTTGTACGAATCTTAAAAGTTCTTATTTATAAAATCAAACCTGGAGCCAGGTATTGGGGTGAATGCTGGAAGATCAGAGAAGCAGAACAAGCCACAGCCACCTCATCTTGCCAATTCCTCAGCTGATCCTGTTTCCACAGACTGAAAGTTTCTGAGTCCTCATCCAGATGGATCTCAGCTGAACTGCTGCTCAAAAGCCTAAAAGCTTAACCAGCTAGTTCCTGGTTTTCACACCTATTATACTTTTCTGCTTTCTGCCATTACTTCCTAGGATTAAAGGCGTGAGTCACCATGCCTGGCTGTTTCCACTGTGGCCTTGAACTCACAGATATCCAGACAGATTTCTGCCTCTGAAATGCTAGGATTAAAAGCATGTATGCCACCATTTTCTGGCCTCTACATCTAGCGGCTGTTCTGTTCTCTGACCCCAGATAAGTTTATTAGAGTGCACAATATTTTGGGGAACACAATACCACCACATTAAACATCTTTCACAAATTATTTAAAATTAAGATTTTATACTAAGATGGGAAACCTTAGGTGCTCTCCCATTTACTTTCCTGTTGCTGTACTAAAGCACTACAATCAAAAGCAAGAGCTTATTTGGGCTTACAGTTCCAGAGGGTTAGAGTCCAAAATTGCAGAGCAGAGGCAGTAGGCAGCCATAGTGACTGGAACAGGATGCTGAGAGCTCACATCCTGAATAGCAGAAGAAAGCAGAAAGCAAACTGAAAATGGCTTGAGTCTTTAAATTCTCAGAGCCCACCTCCAGTGACATACTTCCTCCAACAAGGCTGCACCTCAAGAAGTTTGCCACAGTACTACCAACTGGGGACCAAGTGTCAAAATATTTGAGTTTTAGGGAGATATTCTCATTCAAATCACCACACTGACCTTTGGCTCAAAATATGGAACCATGCAGATCTCCCCACGGATATCTGTGTAGACTTCAATACAGAAAGTATGTTAAACATCCAATATCAGTCAAAAGAAAATAAGTGCGCAAATATTGTCACATTGTAAAATACTACTGAATAATAAAAAATTAACAAACCATATATTAACAAGCAGCATGTGTCATATTCAGTAAAAACTAGAAAATAAAATTCCCAGTAGAGGACTTTATTTTATTTTTTTTGGGTTTTCTTGAGACATGGTTTCTCTGTAATAGTGCTGGCTGTCCCAGAACTCAGAGATCCACCTACATCTGCCTCCTGAGTGCTTGGATTAAGGACATGGTGGCGCATTACATGATAGGATTAAAGGTGTGAGCCACCACGCTTGGCAAAGATTTATTTATTTTATGTACATTGGTGTTTTGCATCATGTCTGTCTGTTTGAAAGTGTCAGATCCCCTGGAACTTGAGTTACAGGCAATTGTAAGCCATGTGGGTGCTGGGAATTGAACCTGGCTCCTCTGGAAGAACAGCCAGTGCTCTTAACTGCTGAGCCATCTCTTCAGCCCATGAGGATTTTAAAGAAATGGTTCTAACATCTGCCGTGAGGAAAAAAAAAAAAAAGAAGGAACCCAACTCCCAATTCCACAACTGTAACAACTTAAAGAGACCTGTTACTTCATTAGCATATTCTCAATTTTCTTCATATGAAAAATCTGACTTCTACTTATGTAAAAAGCAAACAAAAACCCCAAGTGAGATTTCAGATATACTTAAGAAAGCACGAAAAAAATCCAGTATTACAAGGAGACTCAGCTGTCTGCAACTGTCTAAACTTGACAACTTCATACACAAAATCTGTATTAACATCATTTCCACCTCTCCCTCTAACCTATCCCCAACCCTATTTCTTTATGGGCCTTGGCAAATACCATCTATAGCTAAATAACAGAAAGATGCCTTCCAGTGAAAATTATATCTCCATAAAGAAGTTCAAAATACTTCTGTCACCATGAAGACAATAACAGAAACACTGCTAATTGTCACAGAAACTAGCACAAAGTAGCAGCCATCTGATTTAAAGATTCACTGGCTTATTAACTTAAACAAGAAATCATATCCAACTTATATTAACATTTTCTATCTGAAATCTGCCATGAAGTATTGTGATTTATCTCATAAACACACTAGAGTATGTTCAAATTCTATCAATTCTGACTAGCATAAACTTGAAACAATGAAGTGATCACACCTGTTAAACAATGTAGCTTCCCAGACATTTTAAAAGTTTATTCAGTAAAATACTACTTCTTCCTAAGTCCTTGAGTTTCTCATGAAATTTTTGTATACACTGGACTCAATGCAATCTAATTAAGGCAATGAAGTACAAAGTAAAGATAAGGAAATGGAGGAATTTGGGAATATGGAATAATAGAAACGGTGTAAAACAGGAACTTGGGACACAAAAAATAATAAAGGACATGGTGTCAAATTAGCCCAATTTTCACTTAAAAAATACAATACATACAGCTAATGGTATCTTGAAAAACACTAATATTAAATTCAAATCAAAATATACGACTGCAGAAAAAAAGAATTCTTAAGATCAGTTACTTTGGTTATATAAAAATCATTGCAAGGCAAAAAAACAAACAAAGCAAAACACCTCAACAACTTTAGGACACTATTAAATAAACTAATCAAGTTATCTTTACATCATACCTAAGATAGGATGAGATACAGCTTGAGACACGGAAGCTGTCTTATTCACTTTTCTATTGCTGTGCTAGGACACCATGACCAGGACAACTGGATGCGCGTAGCTTCAGAGGGTTGGAAAACAAGACCACGATGATATAGAGCATGGCAGCAGGCAGCCAGGGAGGCAGGCATAGTGCATTGAAACAGAAGCTGAGAGCCTACATCTTGATCCAAAAGCAAGAGGCAGACAGAGATAACTGGCTAACTAGAAATGGCTTTTGAAACTGTCCCAGTAACATACCTCCTCCAACAAGGTATACTTCCTAGTCCTTCCCAAACCATTCTGCCAACTGGGAACCAACTGCTCAAACATATGAGCTATGTGCCATCTTCATTCCAACCATCAAACCGTCAGTCATTCACACCATCACAGCAGCTGAACTTATGGCAGCCTCATCTGGGACTTCCACCAATCATTAATTGATCAATAGTAGTTTCATGACATTTCTTATTCTACTGAATCTTTTATTTTATTTTTTTTACCTATCATTCTTGCTATAAATGACTTAAATTAAAGGAATTATTTTACCTATTTCATTCAAATCAATACAACTTAAAAAAGAAAAACAAAACAAAACAAAAAAACTTCTAAAAGAAAACCTCCAAAAAGAGGCAACAGGTTCTTACAATAGTATCATGAGGGTCTTTGTGGGAAGATGCAGATAAACACCTATTTGCCTCCAAGAGAACAATGCAAATCAAAGAAAGGCCAAGGCCAGCTTGATAAACCAATGTTTACTGAGATTACTTACAAGAACATGGATATTTCAAAAGCAGCTATACCACCAGAAAGTCCCCTAGGCAACTCAGGAATAGGCAGATCAATTGCATCATGAAAGACTAATGAAAAGCTGTACCACTAAAGAGCCGCACTGGGGAATATTAGACGTGAGCATCTATAGCACAAAAGAGTCCCTATACCAAACTAATTACAGCTTACATAACTAGAAAGGAGGACCTTCTGAAGATCCTCTGAAGATCTGTGAGACAAAGAACCTCCTTTTCCCTCTATAAGGAAATGCTAACAGGTTCCATCTCAAGAATCTCCTGCAGTGATCACAGTGCTCTAATTCAAGTCAGCAATGGTCATGTCCAACCTAGAGGAAATAACTATACAAGAAATGGTAACATCTCAACTCAAGATAACAAGTATCTAAGAGAATATACTATGAAATTCAGATATTTTCTTAAGTCTGAAAGCATGGTAAGATTTCATAAGATAAAAAGATAATTTTTATGCTATTACAAGAGATGATTAAAGCACTGTGCTAACACAGACTCATTCTTTTCCTCTTTCCGTAATTTTTCTATATTGTCCAAAACATAAAACCATCTACTATATTTCTTACCTAGTTGTGTCAAAATGCCATAACTTACATATACCTCAATAAAAAAAGTTTCTTACTTAATCCAATTGCCTGGGCTTTAACAGAATACCTGAGACTGGTTAACTTATGAATGAACATTCATTTGGCTAATCATCTGAAGGGTAGACGTAAAAGATGAAAGGATTACCACAGGTGATAGAATTCTTCTTATTTACAAAGGTAGAATGGGAAAGGTAAGGAAAGGCCAATAAATGAGAAGGCTATCTCCAGTTTCAAGGAACAAGATCCTACTGACATTAAATTCTGATACTGGTGCCAAATATGCTGGAGTCTATTGGTGTATTTACTGTCCTAGAGAAGGGGGAGGGGGGCTACTTGAAGGGTGGAACCTAAGGATCACTGTCCCTGCCTCTCTCTGGTGCTCTATTTGTGATGGAGATAAACAATGAGAAGTAAAAAAAAAAAAAAAAAAATCACTCCAGATTATTAGCAATGCCTCCGGAACTATAAACTGCTTAACTACCTTGGCCAAGGTCATCTATGACAACTTTGACATTTTTAAGGAACTCATGACCTCAAGCCATATGATAACCTTCACTAAGAAGAATGTATATGGCCTCTTCAGTAAACTATGGAGTGATGGCCCAGAACATCATCCCCTGACAAGGCAGAAAGTAAGGGCATCCCAGAGTTAAACAGGAAACTCATGGTTGTACTGAGGACCAGGCTGTCTCCTATGACTTTCACAGCAACAGCCACCTTCTACTTTGGATGCTGCAGTTGATACTGCTATCAATGACCATTTGTCAAGTTCATTTCCTGGTACTACAACAAATTTGACTACAGAAACAGGATGGTAAAGCCCTTGATCGCCTACCCCCAGCAAGAACACAAGAGGATGAGAGAGGCCCTCAGTGCTGGGGAGTTCCTGCTGGTACTCAACCCCCAAACACTCAGCTTTTCGCTTCACTGTTTCTATCACAGACCTCCAGAAGGAGGAAAAAGGCTTAGCAATCCCTACTCTCTCTGAAACACCAACAACAAAGTTCACTGTATCCTGCCAGAAAGAAAAAGGAAAAAAAAAAATGTATGGTAAGTGTTGTGGAATATTTGTTTACTCTGTGTAAAGATATGTCACTGTGATTGGTTTAATAAAGCGCTGAATGATCAAACAGGCAGGAGAGAATAGGTGGGACTTCTGGGGAAAGAGAGGAACTCTGGGAAGAAGAAAGGTGGGGAGATGTCAGCCAGACACAGGTACAGAGGAGAGGTAACCAAGCCATGTGGCACAACACAGATTAATAAAAACTGGTTAATTTAAGTTATAAGAGCTAGCTGGGGAAAAGCCCAGCAGGGACTACACAAGAAAGACTTTGTTAAAAACAAAACAAAACATCAGTGCAGAGACCCAAACTGCTTCACCATATATTATCCACAAAATAGGTAAGAGATTAAGGAAATCTTGTGCTTAACAAGTTCTCTGGCCATACTTTTACTAGGCATATAAAGGAGCCAAGACACAAGCCATATTACCATTCTTAGAACTGCAGTATTATTTCAGGAAAGGCTTCATACTATGACAAAAAAAATAATGGAGAATGTACAAACACCTCTTTTATTTGATACTAGGTGTAAATAGGTCTTTCTAAAGAAAAGAGCTCTGGTATTATATACATGAATGAATAAGAATCATTGCTAAAGAATTTTTTGAAGATTTTAATGTACAAACATACCTCGACAGTTACCTAGTTAAAATAACCAAGCCATCTATAACCTAAACACAAACTAGAAATTAAGCTTTTAGAGATAATTAGAGCTTAATAAAGTAAGTTGCCATAAAATGGAAGAATTAAAAATACAAGAGGAGGGAGGAAAGGAAAGAAGAGAGGGGGAGAGAGAAGAAAAATTTTAAGCTACACTCTAGGAGATTTCTATTTTCTCACACAAAATTTCACTCATAAACTAGTTTTTAAAAATGTTTTGGCAAAACTGCCAACTTTATCAACATATGTGACACATAGCACAGCTTTAAAAAAATAAGATCACTAGATCATTCAACAAAATTGTAAACTCTGAAGGTTTAACAAACAGGATTAGCTTTCAGTACAGTATCAAATATACTGTTAATTATCAGAATTACAAGGTAAAAAGAAGCACAAAAAATGCTGCAATATTTGATAGAAAGAAAAAAAATACAACTGTCCACTTCATTGTGGTCCACGCTGCGTGCTTATCTTTCGACTCCCAATAATAATACCCTTTCACTTACGTCCTCCTTGAAAATGAGTTCTAAACATTCAGCCCTAATTGGGATGTATTTATCAAACTCGCCCCGCCCCTGCCTCAAGGATCAGGGACCTATATGAAAAGGGAGGCAGAAAGTTTTTAAGAGCCAGAGGTGGCAGAGTTTTCCAAGAAAAATAGCATCTTCCAGACATAACAGTCCTGATGCACATATAAGCACAGAGGCTGTGACAGCACACACAAGACAAGTCCCAGCAGAAAGAAAGGAAGTACACACAAAGTCCCACCTCTAACCAAGAAGCTATTTGTAATTAATACCTGTTTATAGAGGGAAAATCAGTTTCTTCCAGTAGAGTGTCACCAGGTATATGAACCACCTCAAGGGCAGACATCATGCAAAGGAGTAGTTGATCAATACCAAATGGATTCCATGTTTTTAAGTATGCTTTTTTTGGTTACAGCTTATTGGTTTCTGTTGTGTGCTTTGTTTCATTTTCTTGCTTTTACTTTGTTTTGTTTTGAGAGAGAGAATATGAAATCAGGAGGGGATCCAAGATCTGAGAAGAGTCAGGGAAGGGGAAGAATATGACCAAAATACTTTATAAGAAAAAACTTTTAAAAAAAAATCAATAAATGTAAACTTGGCTATGACATAAAGTATTACCTTGCTTCTATATTAACTAGATAAGGCATAATTTAACAAGTAAAAGAAAAAGTAAATAGGTTCCAGTACAGTGGAGCAGTACAGTGTCAGCCTTTCCCAAAAGACATAACCACCAACCACATTGGTTGGTATAAAACAAACGAACAAAGGACAAATCGTGGTCCAGGTCCAGGTCCACTTTACAAGCTCCTATCTTGACAAATAGCAGTTTCAAAACTGTCTCAGATAAGATGACAAATTGATAGTCATCACAGCAATGGTAATATTTCATTCACTAAGTGAACTAGAATTTAGTGATACAACATTATTTGAATAACTACAACTCTGAATTACCCTACTCTGCTTGCTATGGCATTCACACCAACCCACATCAACACTGTTGTAGTTTAATTCATCTATTTTCTGATATGTTTAGTGTACTTATTTAAGATCCAGGATGGAGAGCTCCCCATTTTCAGGTAGCAAATAGAGTTGGAAAGACCCTTTCCCATAAGCCTCACACAAACTGACAACTTTTCTTACTCTCTGAGACTCCCAAGAGTCTTTTAAATAATTACATGTGTTTTAAAAACTGTATTGGACTGAACATTGTGGTGCATATCTTTGATCCCAGCACTTAAGAGGCTGAGAAAAAAGGAGAACAACAAGCTCCAGCCAGCCTGAGCTAGATTGTGGAACCCTGCCTCAAAAATAAGTAGCTGCATTAGAAGCTGAAATATTACTTTGTCCTGTTTATGAACATGTTAAAATGTTTGTATATTAAGCACTGTATTAAGGCTTGATTTAATAGTATGTGGTCATGTATGTGAAAACCTAAGCACCAGTCATCCTTTTAAAATTGTGTCTAGTCCTAACAATATTATTCTTATGAACAAATCATACACGAACAAACAGAGCCTTGGGAATATCCTTGAGTTTAAGTGCCAAAGATCTGATCTTAGTATTGATTTTTTAACAGGCAAATACACAAGATCTCAGAGGTACAAGTATGCAGTTTTGTTCAATTCTGAATCTAGTAAGAAAATCCAAGTAGTTCAAGTATTTGTCTACCATTCAAGAAAGATAATTCAGTATAACACAAACTGAATTTATTGAACAAGCTAAACTGTAAAAGACATGTGACCAAACAAATCCTCTAAAATGTAGAGCAATATCCATATTATACTATATACATATAAAAAACTAACAGGTTTAGAAAGGCTCCTTGAGCTAACTAAATGATTCCCAATCCCAGTGCCCTCCACTTACTTTCTGCTGAATAACAATAAGCAAGCTATTTAACATCTCCAACTCTCTATTTCCTCATCCTTAAAATAAAAAATTACAATCACCATGTTACCTTATTGGGAAAGTCAAGAAATCCAAGTAAAATATGTGAACACTGGACAGCATATGATAAGAACTGAATAATACTACCTATAATAGGTTATATAAATATGTCTTTTCAAAAAAAAGTTCTTTTGTTTTGTTTTGTTTTGTTTTGTTTTTGTTTGTTTGTTTTTTGTTTTTTGTCTTTTGAGACAAGGTTTCTCCGTGTAACAGCTCTGGCTGTCCTGGAACTTACTCTGTAAACCAGGCTGGCCTCAAATACACAGAGATGCATTTGCCTCTGCCTCCCAAGTGCGGGGATTAGAGGTGTGCACCACTGCCCCTAGCTCAAATACAAGTTCTTAAAATTATCTTACTGTCAGAAGAAATTCCCAGATGCCTGTGCTTGAGTAATTGTACACACACGTGTATCATCAAAGCAATGATCACAATGCAGTTAGTATTCTATCAATAGGTGTTAATAATAATGTGCCCTCAGTAGATTATGGTGACTGCTAATATACTTTATTAGCAATGGAGAAAGCAACATTTTTCTTCAAAAGACCACATAAGTATATTAAAGAATGTTTAAAAATGGAATTCCATATCTAATAGTCATGAAGTTCTTTTCACCAGAATAGAAAAGCCACAGATATATATGATATACACACTTCTTAATCCAGGTTACATAAATCACTGAAGAACATTTTTCAAGACAAGCATAAGATGATACTACTGCAACATTTTAATTAAATATTAATATATGCAATATTTCAAGGTAAGAAATTTGGATATTTGTGCATAATTTACAATTCTGTAATAGAATCTATCTAGAGAAGCCATAGATAGCATTCTTAACTAGTGCAGCTTCTCTCCCAAGTGTAAAAACTGTAAAGCACATTGTCATTCACTCCAAGAAACAAGAATCAAAAACCATGTTGCAGACATGGCACGCCTTTTTTCTAGTGACTATTTACCTGTTCATAAACTACTCAAGGAAAGCCCTGATCAGAAGGAGAAATGATATTCATTATTTAATAACAGAAACCAGTCTAACTTATTAAAATATTATTTGTAAGATATAGGAAATAAATATTATGAGTGATACAAAAATTTATACAACTATCTTGCTGTTTTCCAAATGCCCATATATAATCAACTCTAAACAAAGAAGGGATCCAAATCTAAGTTGAAGTTCAATCCTGTAAACTTTCCTAAAAGCATTCCAGTAGTAAAACAGACTTGCCACTAAAATTAAATAACTTCATCATATATTCTAAAACAAGAAATGCAAACCTGCCTTTCGAGAGACAGAAAATAATGTACAATTAGGTTTAAAAGTTCCATTTGTGTTTACATATGAAACACTATCATTAATCAGTAAGTGACTCACAGTGACCACATACATAATACCCTGATACTTTATAACACTCAAGTAACCCTAAAAGAGTAAATTTAATGCTAAACAACAAAGCATAGCTAAAATCTTATCACTGACATAAATTACCAACAAAGTAAAAAATAAAAATAAGTCCATGGAATTGGAATGAATATACTCTCTGCCTTAGAGCTAATACTTTAATTTTCAAGAACCACAAAGAAAAAAAATCAAAACTAGTCAGTAACAATGCAGCGTCTAAAAGCAATAAACTCAAAATTAAGTTATAAATAATTTAAAACATGTCATGAAGATGTATTAATAATTCATCAGATAAATAATTTACTAAATAATCAAATAAATAAATAATGAAATACATAAATAAATCAGCAAATAAATAATTCTGCAAAATAACCTAAACAATAAGCCACCCAAACAAATCACAACCTATAAAACTACAACAATTTTCTGGATTCTGATAGTTTTAAATAAGCAAATGTACACAGAATAGATCAATCCTTGTTAGAATTAGAAATATTTTTCAATGCTATCGGAAGAAGTCCTCATTTTAATACATAAGAACATATTTTCAATTTTTAAAAGCAGCACAGGACTGGTTCTTATAAATTATTAAGATGATTATAATATCCACCTCTATATTTTGCATATATCTTTAACATATTTTCCCTGAAACAAATGGACATGAAATATTCTTAAGCTTCTTTTTCAGAGAGATACTTACAGTATGACAGTACTTCAGCCTTTCTGACAGTTTTCCTGTCTTCACCCAGCCATTAGAGACTTTCTGCAGTGGAACAACAGTAAGAATAGTTAGTAGGGACAGTGCTTCATTCACATAGAAGCCATAATATTTTATGAGTCCACAAAATAAGAGGAAGTGGACTGCATTAGTCACAAACTGTGTCAAGTTTTAGAAATTCAGCCTCAAAGTTAAGCTTTTTCTATTGAGGCTGACATACCAAGCTGTAACAATTTGCAGGATTTCAGATATGAAGACAAAAATTTACAAAGACAAAGCGACTGGTTGACATCTAAAGTGTCCTTAAATTTGAGAACCTCAAAGTCTTGGAGGGTGCACCATGAGGTCACTTAACTGTTAAGATCTGAATGTAGTCACAATCTAGTTAACATACCATAGGGGTCAAACTACTACTGAGACATATATTAGTCTACACTGAACATTTATCTAAAGTTGTTCATGTATTCCATATAATACAGCATTCTTGAAATCTTCCTGATTTGTCCATGAAAACCTTCATGATTCTGCAGATCTATGTTCTTCACTTAGCTAACACCGAAGTTATAAACCTTTTAAAAAGCAGTACTAAACAGTAAAATGGTCATAAAACAATTTTACTTTTTCAGCTATCAAAAATTTTTCAAAAATGCAAAAGCATTCTGTCATACAATATTTAGCCTTTAATGTTTTATATTTTGCCTTTAAAGCTATCAAATGTTTTCTGAAACAGTATTTATTATTACTAGAATTACTTGAGGGCTGAAGAGATGACTCAGTGGTTAAGAGGGGCACAGCTCTTCCAAAGGAGAATTCCATTCTCAGTACACAAAATAGGCAGCTCACAACCACCTATACAACTCCAACTCCAGGGTAATTAATCCAATGCCCCTGGCCTTTTGAGACAACACACACATACACATACATACACACACACACACACACACACACACACACACACACACACACACACAGGCACACACACTCACAGGCACATACCCCCATACACAGTTAAAAATACTTAACAAATATTAAAAGCACTTGTGACAGCTATTCTTGCTTGTCAAATTGACTACATTTGGAATGAACTAAAATCCAAAAGGCAGGGTATACTGTGAGGGATTTTTTTTTTTCCTTAATTCAATCCTTTGAAATGGGATGACCCCCTTTTAATATGGATCTTGTTAGGTAGGAAGATCCACCTGCCATCCAGATCTTTTGAGGTGGGAAGATCTACCTTCAGTCTGGGCCACACCTTCTGCTGGCAGCTTATATACAGGACATGGAAGAAGTAAGCCTTCTGTCTTTGCCTGCTTGAATTCCTTCTCACTGAGAAGTCCATTCCTTCACTGGCAGTAGAGCCTACTTCTTCAGGATTCTGCCATATACTGAAGACCAGATGAGATATCCAACTGGTGGACTGGATTCTTGGACCTTCCACTGTTAGAGAGCCACTGTTGGACGAGCTGGACTGCAGCCTGTAAGCCATTCTAATAAATCTTGTGTGTGTGTGTGTGTGTGTGTGTGTGTGTGTGTGTGTGTGTGTGTGTGTGTGTGTAGCTGGAGTTTTCTCCAGTCCTGCTTAAAGTAACCCATTTCTATTAATCTATACCTTGCCATGTGGCTCATGGCTTACAGGTATCTTTACATCTTGCTTCTCATGGTGGTGGCTGGCAACACCTCCTGACTCAGCCTTCCTGCTCCCAGAATTCTCCTCTCTCTTTGTCCCACCTATACGTCCTGCCTGGCTACTACTGGCCAATCAGCACTTTATTTATTAACCAATCAGAGCAACACATTCACAGCATACAGAGTGATATCCACAGCATGTGTGTAAATTCTGTAAGTTCTGTTCTTCTAGAGAACCCTGACTAATGTAGAATTCAAGAAGAAAATTCAGCAATCATGAAGCAATTCCTAAAATTAGGTATTTTCTATATCATTTTATATATTTCCTTCTCAATTCCAATTATTCTTCGGTATGAAGTTCAGTTTTCAACAGAGATCTCACTTCCACCAGAACACAACGTGTTTTTCCTTAGCTATGACCTAATAAACTAACACGGAGACCTTAAAAATTAGGTTACATCCCTTCCAAATCAAAAAAATAATTACAACCAAATAATGATTTAAACAACAGAAGTCCAAAAGTGAATAATCAAAGGCTGATTTGGCACCTTCTCCAACTATCTGTAGTCTGTTTCTTTCCATCTTTTGGTTCTGCCTCCTAGTGATTCTATTCAAAGTCACATTATCTTCTAAGCACACTGGGAATTACAACTAATATACACATACTGAAGCAGGAGGGTCAAGGAAGGAACAATTAAGTATCTCCAGTTCCCTTTTAAATTTCACATTGTACTGTATCTTATAAATGACTAATGCTATATGGCAAACCATATGATGCACATAATAAAACAGAGATAATACCCTGCAAATAAAATGAAATAAATAAATACAAATGTTCTAATTACGAAGGATCATTCCATACTGACAAAAATTAAGGAAAATATAAATGTTAACAATACAAGTAAATTAAAAGGATAGAATGCATGCCTATGATACTTTGATCAAATGCACCTCTACCTCCCTCCCTATCCTCCACTTCTCCCTCCGAACTTCACATGCTCTTTTTTGGTTTTTTTCCCAAACCCAATGAGAACACTTAGTGCTGCCTTGTATGTGAGTGGGTGTAGAACTAGAGGACAGGCAGTGTCTCGGGTAGAGTCAAAGGACAGCAACTCTCCTTTTGCCAGGAGCTATTGCCAATAGCTTCTCAACTAGGTATGAGTTTCATGAGCTGTGCTTTTGCAAAAGAGGTGATTATAACAATACATTGCACATTTCAAAAAGGTATAATGTGTTGACTGTTTTCACCATAAAGAAATAATACATGGGACATCAAGGTGACTTAGGAGATAAAGGTACTTTTCACAAAACCTGAAAACATGAGCTCCATCCTGGGATCAAAATAGTAGAAGAGAAATAACTACTCTCTTAAGTTGTCCTCTGACCTACAAACATGCATGCATGAAAACACACATACATACACACACACACACACACACACACACACACAGAGAGAGAGAGGCATGGACACACGTTTGCATGCACACACATGTGCAACAGTTTGAAAATGTAATAATACACACTTGAAAATGTGTATTTAACCTGAATGAATCAAATACTTAACATATACAAATTCTAAAGTATATTATTCCCTGACATGTATATTTGTCATATATAATTTCAGTATCAAATTTAGGGGCTAAGTATGTATCTCCATAGTAAGAGAATGTCAAAAGACCATTTGTTCAACCTCAAGCACTTAAGCAATAAAAACAACTAAATGTTTTAAATGCAGAACCAATCTGCAAACATTTTAGAAAGAACTAAATACTAGCGCATAAAATATGCTTCTTGCTGTGTTGTGGTCTTACACTGAGACAAGAAGATCACAAGTTTAAGGCTATCCTGGACTGAGACTCTATCTCAAAATAAATAAAATAAAGATAGACATAGATACATACATACATACATTTTAATTAAGAGTATGAAAGGTTATTTCTCTCAATTCAAAACAATACATCAAAGATGTTTTTAGAACAATTACCCTTATTATTTGTTGAAATGTCACAAGGGATACACAACTCCTATGAGTTGTCTATCCTTTTTTTCTAACAAATTCTATAATATTCCAATATACATCAAATTTCAGGAAGCACTGAATTAAAGAGAAAATACCACACAAATAATATAAACACAAAACATTAATAGTGGCTTAGCTATGGTATTACAAAGGAAAGCTAAATTTCATTTTCTCTATTTATTTTATTCCTTTCTTGTTGTTTGAATCTTAGATGGTCTTTTAATAATAATAAAAAAAAAAAAAACAGAGCCAGATATCAGGGTGAAAGTGGAATGATCAGAGAAACAGAACAGCCATCTACTAGTTCTTACCTCTATGAAATCTTCAGCCTAAAGAGAGAGAGTTCCTGTTTCCTCACACCTTCTATACCTTTCTCTGCCCTGCCACATCACTTCCTGGGGTTAAATGTGTGAGTGCTTCCCAAGCAAAGGCATAAAATCTCAAGTGCAGGGATTAAGGGTGTGTGCCACCACTGCCTGACCTCTATGTCTAATTTAGTGGCTGGCTCTGTCAGATCCTCAGGCAAATTTATTATGGTACACAATATATCACCACACTTTCTAACTTTCTATAATGAACATATCAATTTTTTTCATCAAAGATTATGGCATAGACAAGGAGCACCACTGGCACCTCAAGTACCATTCATTCTGCTGGTGCAAATGGTCTGAGCAGCAGAATAGCCTGAACAGCAGCCTGGACCTGTGCAAGACCTTCTCCTGTTCCAGGCCTCACACAAAGCTAGCAGCTTTCCCAGGCACTTGGTATGTGGGCTGGACAAACACCCAAGTAAAGAATGAGCTGTCTCCAGAATCCAAATAGGCCCACCAAAGGTTGTGCTTCTTTCTTAGTGGTGGGAGGGGCCAGGTACAATAACTTATCCTTCACCTCAGAAGGAGTATCTCTGCATGCCCCACACCACCGGACCCCTAAGAACTTCACTGAGGTAAAAAGCCCTTGAGTTTCGGCTGGATTTATTTCCCATCTTCTGATGCATATATGTGTTACCAATGAGTTCAACATGGTTGCTACCTCCTGCTCACTTAGTCCAATCAGCATAATGTTGTCAATATAGTAAACTAATGTGATAGTTTGTGGAAGATTCAGATGATCAAGATCCTTTCTAAACTAAGTTATAACACAGGGCTGGAGAGTTAGTATATCCCTGAGGCAAAACTGTAAAGGTATACTGTTGGCCTTGCCAACTGAAAGCAAATTGCTTCTGGTGGTCCTTTTAGGCACATACCAATACCAAGAAAAAGGCTTTTGCTAGATCAAAAGCAGCATATCATGTACCAGGAGATGTGTTAACCTGCTCAAATAAGGATACCACATCTGATACAGTAGCTAAGAGTGGATTCACTACTTACTAAGTTTTCAATAGTCAACTGTCATTCTCCATGATCCATCTGTCTTTTGCATTGGACAGATAGAAGAGTTAAAGGAAGATGTGATGGGAACCACCATGCCTGCATCTTTCAAGTCCTGAATGGCGGTACTAATTTCTGCATTTCCTCCAGGGATCTATTACTGTTTTTGAATCACTACTTTCCCTGTCAGAGGCAACCCTACAGGCTTCCATTTAGCTTTTCCAACCATAATAGCCCTCACTGCACAGGTCAGGGAACCAATGTGAGAATTCTGCCAACTTCTAAGTACATTTATCCCAATTATACATTCTGAAACTGGAGAAATAACCACAGGATGAGTTCAGGGAACCAATGGACCTACTGTGAGTTAGACAGACTTCATTCAAAACTCTATTCGGCCAAAAACACATGATCTTCATAAGCCCCTACTTTAATTGGAGGGCCACATGTTTCTTGGGATCTCCAAGAATCAGTGTCAATTCAGGACCAGTATGCAACAGACCATAGAAGGTCTGTTTCCTTTCCCTCAGTGTACTGCCACCCTTGTAATAGGCCGTAGGTCCCTCTGGAGAAAGACTAGAGAAAGGATAGGTATTTTATCTTAGGTATTTTATCAAGGTCCTTCCTCTGTGGGAACCCGGCCATCCCCATATTTAGGGAGTTCTGGGTCTGAAAACTGGCTCAAGTCTGGAAATTGATTCACAGGCCATGATTCCCTTTTGCCATTATTCATATGGAATCTTTCTCATTTGTTTGAGAATTCTTCCAATTATACACATCAAACAAAATGCAGTAGGCTTACCTATTTCATGCCTGGAAATACCATATTTGATAACTCAGTACCAATGGTCCATATGAGTCACACAAGCACAAAATTAACTTTGTCTATGCTGCCCATTACGATAATTATGATAACCTTGACTTTGGTGATTCAGTGCTGTCACCTGGCCCCTGCTACTTTGGGACCCAATTAAACCCACTTCATTTAATTTGTCCAGCTGGGCAGCAGAATCTCCAACCCTAAGGTCTGGCACAAGGAAGAGGGCAACAACAAAGCTCTTTGAATGCACTGGTGCTCCTCTCACCAGTTTGCACTGAGAGGATTAGTGAAGGGCGTGTCTTCACGGCCTTCTCGTGGTAGAGGAGGAGGCACACAGTATACCCACTCTAGCGTTGCAATTTCCTGAGCCTTAAAATTTCTTCATCAACATTAAAACAAGGGACATCAGGCATCTCCAAATCCTTTTCAGTAGACCATCTTGTGACAAATGCTTCAGCCAACCATTCAAACAAACATTTGACACCTCTGCGCAAGCTTCCATGTTAAACCTAAAATCTCCATTCAGTGGGCCCAAATCAATAAATTCAGCCTGATCCAGTTTTATGTTCCTTCTACTATTATCCCACACCCTTAAAAATCCTTAAAAATATAATAGATTCTTTTAATTTCAAATACAGATTCTTTTACAGATGTTGTTGATCAGATTTACATTAGACACTCTGAATTTGTCTCATAAGACAGTATCACTTAAAGTACTCTGAAATCAAATGTACTTAAAATATACTTAGTAAAACTGAAACTATGGCATCATATCCACAAAGAAATACATCATAATATCTTTATAAATGTTTGTTGTTTTTCAAATATTTTATGTATAACTAACTGAAGCATCACAATAGATCCATGGAATTCTGGCATTTGTAAGATCAGATTCAATAATGGCTAAAAACTTAGAAAGTGACAACATGTGAATATGTATGTATGTATTTATATGTATGTATGTGTGTATATATATATATATATATATATATCATATACAAAAGGAATATAACTATGTAAAGAGAAAAGTATTTAAAATCCACTTAATGGCAACCTAGTAGTCATGCTACCATAAAACTGAAACAACAATACATAGCAAACTAAACAAACTGATGAGTTAACCTTTTTGACTCAGTTTCACCAAATTCAAATAATTTAGCAAAATTATGTTTCAATGAAATTACTTATTGGAGTTGGCACGATTCACCCACTTCTACCTCTAAGAATACAGAAAAGGGATTTAAATAGAAAAAAAAAAAAAGGCTGATTAAATCTTCCATCCAAGTCAAGACTAACCATAGCAAAAAAACTGTCCGCCACACTTAGCCAGGAAGAAGAAAAGGTTATGTTGCTAAGAAGATGGCTCAGTCTGGAAAGTGTTCAAGGCCCTCATAAAAGGCCAGGCATAGCAGTGTGCATCTGTAATCAGAGCACTGGGGGGGGGGGGGGGGAGGCACACACCGGAGGATCTCCAGGGCTTGCTGACCAGCTAATCCGGCTGAATCAGCGAGAACTAAGTTCAATGAGCGATCTTGTCTCATAAAATAGAGAGCAGAATGATTGAGGAAGACACCCACATGCATGCAGACACACAGGGATTAAACCATTTGGAGAAAATCAGTGGTAGAACTTTAGAGAACAATTAGAGAATTCTTCTCCCAACTATCCATGCCTATTCTGTACTGATGTAATGCCTGAGCAGACAACAAACAATTTAGTAGTTTAAAGCTGAATTTAAGTTGGAAGTTTATGGTGAAGTTGAAAGAAAATAAGTTACTTAAACTAGATATTCAGGGTAAGAGACTACCTGGGACTTACCAATTCAAACTTTGACAGCTCATACCAAGCTTAACTACCAACCCATTCTAAGACAAAATAAATAAACAAACTAGTACATGGTACCTTTTGAGATTTTACCATTATAATCAACCATATGTACCTCCAGGTTCCTTCAAACTGTTTTTACTTAAAGCAGGCTTTAAAAAGTATATTCACCTACATAGGCACATTCATTCATGCACAGAAAATGGTGCCCAAATTGTGATTTTTTTCCTTTTATATATGAAAGTGGAATAAGTACACTAAATTCTGAGTAACACAAAATGAAAATTAATGTACTTCAAAAATAAATTCTAAAAAATAAAAGCAAACCATAAGGGTATTACCTTTTAAATTTCATCCATAAAAATCAAACCACAAAACAAAAATTCCTATCATAACATGTGTACTGGCTTAACAATTCAGGGAAAACAAAAGCAGTAGTTTACTTCTAAATGTGTCAAAGAGGATATGAGCATTATTGCAGAGAAATTTTAATAACCAAAACCACAATAACTAAATACTAAAGTCATGAATCAAGACCACAAACACTCTATCCAAAACATTTGTAACAGGTGCTGCAACAGCCACTGCTCTGGAAATAAAACCCCAAATTGGTATATTAATCATTATTTTTCTTCCATGTGAAATATATTACTTGGTAACAATGATCATGTTAATTCTTTTCCCACTCCAAAATAGCCCTTTAAAATTCACACCTGAGAAGAATGCACCCTGTTTTGCATGTCTCTAAAGAACTGACCTAAAAAGTCTCTTCCTTCTGATCAAATCAGATTGCTATTCTTTTCTTAAAAAGGTATGTATTTTATATTTGAATGAAAGAAAACATATAACATTTTTACAGCCAGTCAGCCATTATCCCCTATAAAACTGAACACATAAAGAATCAATGTACCTTTACATACAAACTGACAGATACAAACACAGACCCGTGCACAGGGCCCACCCACACACTATTGTGGGACTAGAGAATGAACCATGGGCCTCACCACGCTGGGCAAGCACTCTACCACTGAGCTATATTCCCAGCCTGCTTTCCCCTTTCTCTCTCTTTTTTATTTTAGTTTGTAAAATGTTTTATTCAATTACCCAGACTAGCCTTGAACTTCTGAACCTCATGCTTCTACCACCAAGTACCTAGGATTTCAGGGCTGAACCACGAGGTTAGGTTCTTCTGAAACTTTTAAAGGAACATTTATTTTTCAATGGTTAATTCTTAAAATTTATTATATATTATTTTACAGAAGAATACTTGTTAACTATTTTATCATCTTTTTTTCTCTAGCAATTAAGAACTAACACTAGTATTAAGCTGTAAATATTAGCAAGAAAATGAAGTGGAAATAGTTCATGCCTTGTTCTCACCTAATTATAAAAATTAACTTAAAAGGTTATGAGACTTATTTCGAATTCTGTTTAGTTAAAATCATAACTATTTCTAATTATATCCCTGAACTGAAATTAAAATAAATTAAACATTCTGAATTGAAATTATCATTACAAATTTTACAATTAAGTCATTCTTATAATTTATATGAAATCTTTTAACAAAAATTAGATCTAAAATTCTAAGACCTTTTTGTAAATAAAGTCATATTTTCAGTCACCTTTTGATTAGATTGACATTTATATGTAAAGACATATAGGTTATTATTTTTGGATTTAAGTTCCTTCTAAAAAGTGTAAATAAAAATCAGTAACTAAAGGTTATTTAAAGTTTTACAAATTAAATTAAACTTCCTAAACTTGGAATAAGTTTTGGTAAATGCTTCTTATTTAAAAAATGTAAACTGCCATATAATTATAAATGCAATTTAAATCTGTTACTTAATTTGAGATAATTTAAATTCAAAGAAATAAAGAATAGTTATTATAACTTTTAATTATACTGTATTTGAAACACTTATTTTTATGTCACTTTAGGAAAAAGTAAAGTTATATACCATTTCCACCTCAATTTACTGTCAATGTTTTACTTTGTATTAAAACTCATCCTTGTGTTCTAAGAGTAGCATGCACTCAATTTCACTCTTCAATAACATTTGTAAATTTGCTATAGTCAAGGGCAGCCCATAAAAAAGAAAGTTAGACAACAAGAACTTTAGGTATACTTTACAAATAAAGTTCCTATAATCACTTAAGAGACCAAATTTGACTCCCTGGATGGCTATTGATTGGACTATTTAAACTATTATAATCAAAAATTTTTACAAAAAAAATTAATGTAACAAATATCTAAGAGAAATATTTCACATTCTGCGGTAGGAACTATGCTTTCAATATTTTACTATATAAAAATCAGATAAAGTAAGTAGTTTAGTAATTCTTTATACAGGTTTTCATTTTTGTGAATTAAACACAAATTTAGTGTTTCATGTTACTCAGTCCAGTTTATTCACAACTGTACACAAAAGCTACATAAACAACAAAAAGACACAGCTGTTCCAAGAAAGTCAAGACAGTTTCCTGTATAGGAAGAAATGGAATATAAACATGCTATACTAAATCTTGTAGCAAATTTACTAATGAGCTTTTGGTTGACAAATTTAAAACTTTTTTTTAAACATACACAGTACCTTTACAATCTCTGTCGTCACCAATCAAAATTTATACTGAGTAAAATTCACATTATGCCCTCTAATTTAAATAAATACAAAAGAATATCTGTTCACTCTCTGTACATTATAAAAGAATAAACAGAGGCAAAACTGAAGCCTGTTTACAACCTCTAGAACAGTGGTTTTCAACCTGTAGATCTAGTAAGACCATTGAAAAACAAAGATATTTACATTACGATTCATAACTGTAGCAAAACTACTGTTAATAAGTAACAACAAAAACAATTTTATATGGGGGTCTCCACAACATGAGGAATTGTATTAAAGGGTCGCAACATTAGGAAGGTTGAGAACCACTGCTCTTAGGATGACCTCAATAGTCACCACTCCCTTAATTGGTAGGTAAATTCACTTCTCATCTTTTATTTACATATTCAATAAAGTTGTTTTATATATTTTTCAATTATCATAAATGGTATCACACTGAAATTATTTGCTACTTCTAATTTAATTGTAGTTTTGAAATCTACTGGTATGGCAATCTGCTTCATCTTATTGTAAAGTACTAGGCCACATATCCATATATTTTATTTATCCATTCCCCCACTAATGAACATTTAGGTTATTTCTCCGTTTTCACTGCTACAGTGTTTTAACATATATCCTTGAACAAGTCTGTCTGTCTCTCTTTGTGTCTGTAACAGAGAGAAAGGGGGTGGGGGAGAGGGGGAGAGGGGGAGAGGGGGAGAGAGGGAGAGAGAGAGAGAGAGAGAGAGAGAGAGAGAGAGAGAGAGAGAGAGAGAGAGAGAGAGAGAGAGAGAGAACACAAACAGAAAGATGAGAAGGACAGAGAGAGTAGTTTCTCTAAAGCAGTTAGAGTTTCTCACCTTAGTAGTTACATTTGATACTAAGTAATACTTAATTTTTGTGGCTTGTCCTATTAAGTTATAGGTAGGAACTTTAGCAATAGCTCTGACCTCTATCTAGCAGATGTCAATAATACCATGTATGACAAAAACATTTCCAGATATTGCCAAATGTCCCCCAGTTGTAAAATGGCTCATTTGAGAGTCACTGTCCTCAAGTCTGAGAGTTCCAAATACCCCCAAAAAACAAAACAAACAAATTCAACGAATCTGAAGACAAAATGAATAATAAGAACATCCCAGCACACCATCTCTCCATATTGCTCATATTACAGCACCAAGAAGCCAGAATGAAACAGATGAATGATTAGCAAGTATTGGCCTGTGTTGAAAATCAAATTATAGAAGCCTGGTACTCAATCTAAAGATTTACTTCAACATTCTATACTAAGGAATCATTAAAAGTTTCCGGGGAAATGTATGGAAGATGAATCAAGCATCAATAAGAATGAACTGATGGGGAAACACAAACAAGGAGGCCAATCTGAACAAAGGCTAAGATTCAGAACAAAGGTTCAGAAATTCTGAGGAAGACACTAGACACAAAAACCATGCAACAAACTCATCTTGACATCTTAAGCAAGAAAAGATAGGGGAAAGACTGTCTTTATTTATTTACTCATTCCATCAGGCAATACTTACGTAAATTCTATTACAATATCCTTAACGCTGCTAAGTAATGCAAGGATCAAAGTGTCAGAAATAGCACTGAGGTTTTGAGTCTCAGAAAATGATATGGGAAAAAAAAAAGACATATCTGGACAGAACACTGGATTTCAAGACTAGTGGTTAGGATTTTAGAAGTTTTGAGGATTTTGTCCTAAGAATTTTATTTCTATGTAAAGTATTCTACAATACATCTCAAAGGTTTTAAACTTATAAAATCCTTGAAACAGTAAAAGAATGTGTTAATATAAGATTAAAATAATAAATATGTATCTGAACCTAAGAACTAGAATATTCCAATATCCCCTACTTCTTACTTTGTTCCTCCCCAAATCTATCCTGTCCCATAAACACATAACTAATTAACACCATAGTGATCTTTTCTTAACTATACTCTTACTTTTTCACTCCATATGTATATATAATTAAACAATATGTTTAGCTGTTAATCTGTGTTGAAGTTTCCCATTTGATATAATGGACATTTACACATTTTTCAGTTAAGAAACACTAAATTTTTTTTTCAATAAACACTCTGTTTTTAAAATAATCAATGTGGACATCTACTTTGTAGATTTATAAGCCAATTTTTTAGATGACTTTTAAAAAATATTAGAAGAGGGGTAACCTGCATGGCTAGGTAATGCTGCTTGTTCATAGAAGTCTTAAGTTATTAAACAAAAATCTTCCTGAGGTAGGTGAGGCAAGCCCTAAAGCCCACCCCCCAAATAATACATTTGCGATCATTCTTGAGAGTCTACCAGCTAGATGGTAAGATTGTATTGCTCAAGGTACACCAGGGATGCAAGATACAGAGAAGTCAAGATAAAACTAAGGCGGACATTTTCTCCCTGCTGGCTAGCTTTGATGGTATCAGAAGGTACAACACAGGGTACTGTCAGAGAAAAGGCATCAACAAACTTGCCAAGCTGTGAATTCTGCAAACTACAATGCCGATGTACTAGTCAAGATGTGCCTAATGATGTAAAAGGAAACAACCAAACAATCTGATTAGATTTGAGAACTCTACCAAAAGAGAGAAGGTCTGGTACTATAAACCTACAAACAAACAAACAAACACATGGCTGGGAAGATCATATGTTGTAAGAATTTACTACATCATTTGTCTAAATTGAAATGGCACTAAATTGCTTTCAAAAATATCCATTTATACCCATTTATACTCTCAGCCTCAGTCCTTTGGAAAAACTTCTCATTCAGCAATGCAGAAGCAGAGGAAAGAATCCTAAGCCAGAAGATAGGGAGAAAGCTGCAAAGGCTAGTTTGGGGGTGAGACTATTACAATCATCTCACAGTGTCTGCTGTTAACAGTTCAGCATGAATCAGGGATGAGCACACACAGCTCCATAACCTTTTAATCTATTGGATACTAGTAAGTTTCAGCAAGAGAGGCAGTCACTATCTTCAGTTGTGTTGGGTACCTTACTGGTGAGCATATCAGACTCCAATGGATGGTTCCCAGCCAAAAAAAAAAAAAAAAAAAAAACACAAAAAACCTAAGAGCCATGAATGTAGGAACCCTTTGTGGAGGAGACAGGGCTGGCAAGCATGAGAGAAACACAAGAGATCACAGGTGGGTGGTAAGAGTGATCAGAATGAATTAAGTGCATTATGAAATTGGCAAAAACAAATATACTTTAAAAACTGAAACCTTTAAAAAAAAAAGAACTTGTGAAACATGCTAACAGAACTTACGAACAGAGATTACAAATGTTCTTCCCAAAGGACTGGAAACCAGGAACTACAAAAGCTGCCAAACTTACACCATTCTATCTTTTGAGGACTTCTCTGGAAATGAGCTTCACTTTGCTCTCTACATACCAGTTTATTTGTTTTTTCTTAACATTTACCATTGTTTTATGTATATAAGTGCTTTGCTTGTATGTATATAAGTGCACCATGTATGTGCAGTATGCCCAAGGAGGCCAGAAGAAGGTGTTGGATCTCCTGAAATTGGAGTCAGAGGTGTTTGTAAGCTGTTACATGACTGCTGGGAACGGAACGGCATCTTCCACAAGGGCAGTAAGTATGCTTAACTGCTGAGCCATCTCTCTGAACACATTCCTTATTTTTCTATGACTATGACTGATTGCCCTAGCCCTATTTTACGTATCTTTTTCTAAGAAAGCCTAACAAAGTCCAACTTCTATCCTTAACATCTAAGGTCTTCAAATTACTGAAAATTGGCTTGATCCAATTTAGCATAAAGGATAATCCATGTTTCTAACAGTTAGTTGTGCACTGAAAATATGATCACATTTACAAAAATCTGCAAACCTACACAGAGAGCAGAGATATCACTCCTAGAAGAAAAAAAAACTAAAAAAAAAAAAAAAAAAAAAAAAAAAAAAAAAAACTTCAATGAATCCTATAATCAGTACTTAAAAAGCCAAATAAGTACATGCAGAACCCAATAATTTTCTTACCGTAGCTATCAGCTTATCTCTAGCTACCTACACCACCCCCTAATTGTTTTATGCTCCTCCTATTGCTAATGCTCTTAACGGTCTCTCTGCAGCATATCCAACTTTAAACTGCCTTATTTATACCAAGAGGTCTTCTCCTGGCTCTTTTCTGATATCTCAGTTTTCTTATCTTGTTCATTTTTCTCTGCTTGACCCTTAAATGTGATCATTTTAAAACAGCACAACAAAAATCCCAAGTAACAAATGTATTATCCCCAAAACTTCAAACTTTGTGGGGTTTTTTTGTTTTGTTTTTGTTTTTTGTTTTGTTTGTTTTTTTTGTTGTTATTGTTTTTGTTTTTTGAGACAGGGTTTCTCTGTGTAGCTTTGGAGCCTTTCCTGGAACTCGCTTTGGAGACCAGGCTGGCCTCAAACTCACAAAGATCCACCTGCCTCTGCCTCCCGAGTGCTGGGATTAAAGGCGTGCACCACCACCACCACCACCACCACCACCACCACCACCACCACCACCACCACCCGGCTCAAATTTTGTGTTTTTGAAAGGACAGCTTAACAAATTACTTTAACAAAGAGAAAAAGACAGCATCTTCCACAAAACAGGGGAAAGTTTTTTTATTTTGATTTTAAAGGCCATACCACTACAAACATTTTGATTTATTAAAATTATTTTTCATATATAGCTTTTCATTATAGCAACTTCTTTTATTTTATTTAATTAACATTTATTTTACATACCGACCAGTTTCCCCTCCCTCCTCTCTTCCCATTCCCTCCCCATGCCTCCCATCTACTTCATTCCCATCCACTCCTGTCTCCATTCAAAAAGAGGCAGGCCTCCCAAGGGCTTGACTGAGCATGGCACATGAAGCTACACACTTGCAGAGGGCCTAGGTTGATCCCATGCAGGCTCCCTAACTGTTGGTCCAGAGTCCATGAGCTCCCATAAGCTCATGTCAGCTGTCTCTGTGGGTTCCACAGTCATGACCTTGACACTCCTCCCCACTCCCCACCCCCGACTTGTACAATCTCTTCTCCCTTTCTTCAACAGGACTCCTGGAGCTCAGCCCAATGCTTGACTGTGCAGCTCTGCATCTGCTTCCATTAGTTACTGGATGAATGTTCTCTGATGACAATTAGGGTAGTCGCCAATCTGATTACAGGGGAAGGCCAGCTCAGGCACCCTCTCCACTATTGCTAGGAATCTTAGCTGGGGTCATCCTCGTGGATTCCTGTGGGTTTCTCTGGCACCAGTTTTCTCCCTAACCCTGAAATGCACCCATCAAGATGTCTCTTTCATTACTCTCCCCCTCCATCCTGCCCCCAACCTGGCTCCCACTCCCAGCCCAGCCAACCCACTCCCTCAAGTTCCAATCCCTCTATTCACTAGCTGCCACCCCCAGTTTACCCAGGAGATCTCTTCTAGTTGTATGATTGAATATCCTTTGAGTATATGCTCAAGATTGGTATAGCTGGGTCTTAAGGTTGATTGATTCCCAATTTTCTGAGAAACTGACACAATGATTTCCAAAGTGGCTGTACAAGTTTGCACTCCCACCATCAATGGAGGAGTACTCCCCTTACTCCACATCCTCTCCAACATAAGCTATCATCAGTGTTTTTTATCTTTGCCAGGAAAAGTGTTTTTAAAACATGTATATAATAAGAAAATTGTATACAGAATATATAAAAACTCTTAAAATTTAATAATGGAAGACAATCCAATTAAAACTAGGTAACAAATTTGAACAGACAAATATCTGTAGAAAATACACAAGCAATAACACATGAAAAGATGTTTAACATCATTAGAAATACAACTAAAAACAGGGAGGGGTAAAGTCAGAAAATGGCTAGGTCAGGAGTACCAAGTTCTCTCTGTCTACACAAATGTCCAAAAAGCATCAGCAACAGTAACTGTCAAATCAAACTAGTCTATACTACACAAGAGTAAAATAATTATGCAATTGAATCAAGAAAAAGAAACTCTAATACCACAATGGTGTGTGCTAATTTTATAGGCCTCAGACACAACCTTCAACACCCCCCCCACACACACACACACACACACACACAGAAAAGGTAGCCTTAGGCCATATTTCTTGGTCTCTGGTTCAAAACCATTGTGTTGATTCTAACTTGTATAGAAACTCATTTCTGTTTTCACCTAAGAATCAATTTTGAAAAGGAGTGATCATCTTGAAAAACCTGGCAAGCAGAGCTATAACTTATATATGCATGGAACAAAGTATTACAGTTACAAATATACACTAGACTACCTAAGTTCTCAGAAGTTTAAGCTGAGAATTTCTTTCAAGAGTACAGAGGAAAATTTACAAGACAATGTGCATACCCACACAAAGATATACGAACAGAAAAAAACTTTAGATAACTCTATGATTTCACCCTGAAATTATCCTTAATTCTATCCTTAATCTAGTAAGCCTTACATGATTTCCTCCACCCAGAAGCAATCTGTAAACAATAGAAATATATTCCTTTGCTTGCATTTTTTTCACTTTTTGCATTCAAGGTAAATACTCCATCAGAATATTAAATGAACATAAGCTAAGAGAATTTACTGACCATATATATGAAACGCAGTCTTTGAAATAAATGATTTGAGAAAAATCACTAAGGAAAAAAGGCAAACCTTGAAAAAGATACTATGAAGCCAGTCTTGATTGTTCACACATTTAATCCCAGCACTGTGAAAGCAGAGGCAGGCAGATCTCTGAGTTCAAGGCCAGCTGGTCTATATAGTAAATTCCAGGATAGCTATTACCACTTATGAAAAGAATCAAGAAAATACAGTTGACTGAAATAAATAAAATGCACTGAGAGGAATATCCCTGAGAAAGTCTAAACAATTAAGTCATGGTACAAAAAAATATATATATTAACAAGTCTAAGCAACAGGAAGAAGATGTAATAAGCAAATGTGAACATGTGAACACAGATTTCAAAGACTGTTGGACATCAACAAGCAAACAACAAATACGTAAGGGAACAACAATAAAAGGACAAAAAGAATTTTTGATGAAATGAAAAAAAAGTCTTCCTTAATCTGATGGAGGACCGGAATCTACAAATCCTAAAAGCTCAAGAAACTCCAGGTCAAATAAAGTCACAAACTCACAAAGAAACACATAACCAAATGTGCTGTAATCAAGTGTCCTTAGTAAGATTATCCACAATCTGCCACCAGAAAACGAACCAGGAAACAGTGGGGTTACATATTTAAATACGATAGGGGAATCAAAAACAACAACTCATTACAGATAATTTTATCTGTCAATTTAACTAGGCCATGGGCTGACAAAACATATCAAAAGAAGAACAGAACAAAAGGGCTAATAGGAAACTGACTGACACCTATAGATCAGGATGTCAGTCTTTTCCTGCTTGCATAGTGAAACTAAAAATACTGGGTCTTGTATCTCAAGCTGACCATCTTACAAACTAGAATACTGACCATCACATTTCCTGTTTTTTAAGTTTTCATACCAGAAATATACATTCAGCTCTTTTGTGTCCCCAACTTGGCTAAAATGCAGATCTTGGGACTTTCTGATGTCTATAATTACAAGAGCCAATTGCTCATAATAAATCCACGAGTCTGAAGGTATAGTTCAGTATAATGCAACTTAGTACATACACAAGACCTTGTTACACACACATACATAGATACACAGACACACACAAAGACAGACACACAGACACACAAAAAACACCCCTTTGTTGTCATTACCAGGACATCCTCCAACAAGACAACAATATGGGTGAGTTGGTAAAGGACCCAGAGATAAACCACTCCAGAGACAGTTACAGGGAACAGCATCTGTTTTATTGCACATGAGTAACCACTTATGTAGTAGAAACTTACTGATTGTGATTGGTTAGAATATTACTTCAGATTAGATAGTGAATGCTCATACCACCAAGAGTCTCTATGGGAAGAAGCACATTAAAGGAGATGTGGAGAGTGCAGGCCAGCTACTGCCTACTCATGCTACTTGAGAATTCAGTGTTCTGACTTCAGGTGCATTTTCTCCTACACCCCTCTGTATTTAATTCATATGTATTTTAAAAGAGATGTCGTTCTCATACTCCTACATGTATTTCTTGATAACCACATGCTATGTGTCTTTTCCAGAAGAAATATAATAACTATTCATCCTAGATAAGAGAAGACACCAAGAAACTAAAGAATGGATTGCATCCAACTCCAACTTAGTGAAACTATGAATTTTCTGGAGTTGCTTACAGGATCATAAGTAATTTAAAGGCAACCCATCTACCAGGAAATCTCTAGCAACTGACAGGTAACTACACCTCTTAAGAGTCCGCCTAGTCTACAGAGTGAGTTCCAGGACAGGCTCCAAAGCTACAGAGAAGCCCTGTCTGGGAAAAAAAAAAAAAAAAAAAAAAAAAATCCCACCCAATTCAATTGTTTTACCTTTTATAAAACCTTATGGGGAAGAAAGGCCTCAAGAGGATTTCCGGAACCTTGTGAACCTCTTCTCCCTCCCTATGAGGTTATGTTAAATGTTGAGGGCACAGAGGTCCTTGTACTCACAGAGAAGCACTAAGAGAACCAAGAATGTTAATCACACAGGGGTGTCTTCTCAATGGAAGAGATAAAAATCAAATACCTGTACTCCATCCAGAAAGCTGAGAGTGGCTTTTGTTAGTAATCTAGTGACCTTTTCATTATCTGTGGAGGAAGACCTGACCCACCTTTTGTGAAAGAAGCAGATCTCACCAAAATTCCCCAGAATAATTATTCCAGACTCTTCCCTCCCTAGACCATTACCCATCCCCAGGTGAGATGGCACATATACTTTATGGCTTGCTGACATCTGTGCTATCTGTCAGAGACCACACTAGGCCTTTTTGATATAGAACTTACTTTTATGGTCACATGTACTTTGTAAAAGAATTTCTATGTAGCCACACCTTAACCTTTATTGTGCACTTAGAATTGGACTGATTGTTGTCTGGAAACCTTTTCCCAGATTGTACTGTGTTTTAAATATGTTGACAATGAACCCCTTGGCAATAGACTCTCCAAAGTCTGATCCAGGTTGATGAAGTTAATCTGCATCTGGTTTTCATTCTTGTTTCTTTGAGAGGTTGGCTTCCCTTCTTGGATACCTGCAGGGACCAAGACCACCACTACCACCACCCCAAGACCAACACAGAACTTCATGCACTACCTATCTCACAACGGTAATGATCATATCCAACTAGAAACAGTTCCTTTTCACCTAACTTAACTACCCATTTTTTAAAAATCAAATTAAATGTAAATGTCTAAAAACAAAAAAGAATTCAATATATGGCAAAACTGTGCTTCAAAAATAAGGGAAAAATAAATTACAAATAAAACATAAATTAGCAGAACTACTACCACAACATTTGTTCTACAAGTAAGGCTAAATAAAGGCTTAAGTATAAATGGAAAAGCATAAAAAAGTAACCCTACTATAAGCCTTACAAAGAAATTATCTCCAGCTCACATGGGAAAACATAAAGACAAGTATTATTTCACTCTTACACCATACAGTTTGGATCTGAAATGTCCCCAACAGGTTTATGTTTTAAACGAGAGCCCAACCTGTGGCACTATTCTGAAGGCTTTAGACTCTTTAGGAGGTGGAGTCCACCAGTGGAATGAGATCAGTAGGGACAGGCCTCTCAAAGTTACACTTGATTCTTTCTCTTGTCCTACCTCCTATTCTGCCAATGTTAATAGTTCTGCCACTACCACACATACAGACATTCCAGCTACTACTCTTTCTCTGACATAATGAAACGGCTCTGAAACCATAAACCATAATACATTTTTCCTCCCATAATTGCCAGGTAGTATGTAACAATATTGTAAGAAGTAATAAATTACATACATTTTTAAAAAAATAATTACAAATCTATGTTATTGAGCATAATATATTTATACATATTTTGTAGACTGGATGAAGTAGGGAAGAATATCAGGTCTTGAAGACAAAGTGAAGGAATTTGATTACTCAAAGAAAATGTCATATCAAAAAAAAACAACCAAACAACAACAACAACAAAAACAAGAATACAACATGCAGGTTCTCTAAGGGTGAAATCCAACAACAGTATATTACAATCTGAAGCACAGATTATATAGCAAACATAGGAGGAGTCAATTTCATAAAAGAAACACTTAGACTTAAAACCCCAACACAGAGACAGTAGGTAATTTTAATATTCCACTCTCATCAACAGACAAATAATCTGGTAAAACTAAATAGAGAAACACTGGAGTTAAATGACAACATAAATCAAATGGAACTAAGAGATATCCATAGAACATTTCATCCAAACACTAAAGAATACACATTTTTCTCAGCATCTCATGACACTTTCTCCAAAAATAAAACACAGAACACAAAGCAAGTCTCAATGAATATAGGGAAACAGAAATGATATCCTACATTCTATCTGATTCAAGCTGGATCTCAACAACAAAAGACAGAAAGTGCACAAGTACATGGAAATAAATGATATATGACTAAATCAAAGTGGGTGAAAAAATAAAGTCCAGAAGAGAATTTAAAAATTCTTACAAGAAAATAAAAATATGACATCAAAATTTATGTGATGCCATGAAAACAGTCATACATAAGAGAACTATGTGCCTACATCAAAATGCTCAGGAGATCTCAAATTAATAACCTAACAATGCAGCTAAAGGCCCCAGGAGGAACAAAACACCCTTAAAAGTAGGTAGAAAGAAATAATCAAAATCAAGTCTGAAATTCATGAAATAGAAACAACAACAACCAAAAATCATATTTAAAAAAAAAATCAATGAAACAAACAATTGGTAATCTTAAAAAATTAACAAAATTGGCTGGGCGGCAGTGGCACATGCCTTTAATTCCAGCACTCGGAAAGATAGAGCCAGGTGGATCTCTGTGAGTTCAAGGCCAGCCTGGTCTACAGAGCAAGATCCAGCACAGGCACCAAAAATACATGGAGAAACCCGTCTCAAAAAACAACAAAAAAAATTAACAAAATTGGCAAATCTTTAGACAAACTAACAAAGAGAAACAATCCAAATTAATAAAACAGATGAAAAAGGAGACATTACAATTGACAGTGAGAAAATTCAGAGAATCCTAAGAACATATTTTAATAGTCTGTATTCTACCAAATTGGAATTTCTGAAGAAAAAAAAGTGATTTTCTAGATATATATAACCTACCAAAGTTAAATAAAGATGAAATAAATACTCTAAGTTGACCCATAACAGCCAGTGAAATATAAGAATTAAAACTCTCCCAACTCAAAAATGTCCAGTACAGAATTCTACCAGACTTTTAAAGAACTAATACTAATACTTCTAAAAACTATTCCAAAAAACAGAAAAGAACATCCGCAAGTTCCTTTTACAAAGTCAGTATTGCTCAGTTACCAAAACCAGACAAAGGTACCTGAATCCAAAAATATGAAAGGTCAGTATCTCTGATGAACACAGACACAAAATTCTCAATAAAATACTATGCAGAGGTCCAGAGATAGTTCACTAAATCTAAATCAATAAACGTAATCTACCACATAAATAGAATAAGGTGCTTAAACCACATGATCATCTCATTAGATGCAGAAAAAGGCCTTTGATAAAACACAACAATTATTCATAATAAGAGCCTGGAGAGAATGTGGATACAGGGATATAAATAAAGGCAATAGACAAGAATTTCACAGTCACCATATCCTACATGAAGAAAATTTTAAAACATTTCCACTAAAATCAGCAACAAGGTAAGTATGTCCATTCTTCCCATTCCTATTCAACACAGTACTCAGGATCTTAGCTAAACCATTAAGACAAGTGAATAAGATAGAGAATACAAGAAGGAAAGCAAGAAATCAAAGTATCCTTATTTGCAGATGATACAATTCTATATATAAAAGACCCTAAAGAATACATCAGAAAACTTCAATAGCTGTATTCCACAAATTAGCAGGATACAAAATTAACAAACAAAAGTCAGCAGCTCTCCTATATACAAATGACAAACAAACCAAGAGAAAAAAAAAATCAAGGAAACAATACCATTCATGATATGATATGATATGATATGATATGATATGATATGATATGATATGATATGATATGATATGATATGATGGGAAGGGGAAGGGGAAGGGGAAGGGGAAGGGGAAGGGGAAGGGGAAGGGGAAGGGGAAGGGGAAGGGGAAGGGGAAGGGAAGGGAAGGGAAGGGAAGGGAAGGGAAGGGAAGGGAAGGGAAGGGAAGGGAAGGGAAGGGGTGCGTTTTGGAGTAAATCTAACAAAACTGAAAACTTTAAGGAACTGAAAAAAATCTTTAAAAAAAAAAAAAAAGATAGAAAGACCTCCTATATTCCTCCTATATTCATGGATTGGCACAATTAATAGTGTAAAAATGACCATCCCACCAAAAGCAATATATAGCTTGAACATAGTCCCCATCAAAATTCCAATGCAGCTGGGCAGCGGTGGTGCACACCTTTAATCCCAGCACTTAGAAGGCAGAGCCAGGTGGATCTCTGTGAGTTCTGTGAGAGCGAGATCCAGGACAGGAACCAAAACAACAGAAAAACCCTGTCTCAAAAAAAAAAAAAAAATCCAATGCAATTCTTCAGAGAAATTTAAAACACAATCTTAATTTCATATGGAAAAACAAAAGACCCAGTATGATTGTTTGAATAGGAATGCCCCCCCATAGGCTCTCCAGCACCATCTCTGCCTGCATGCCACCATGCTTCCCACCATGACAATAAGGAACTAAACCTCTGAAACAGTAAGCCAGCCCCCAAGTAAATGCTTTCTTTTATCAAAGTTGCAATAATCACAGTGTCTCTTCACATGATGAAATCAAGCTGACCCAGACCTACTGGCTAGTTTTCACAGTGCTATAAAGTACTATGCAAACTACCGGGGATGGGGGGATGGAGGGTGATCTCAGCTGTAAACTCTGTGAGCTATAGCAATTTCTGATTGAATTCAGTCCTGCTCCACAAAATTAAAACTATACCTGGCACCTTATTGGGTCAAGAACAAGTCATAGGCCCTAGGGAAGGACCTACTAGTATTACTTTGATAAATAAACATAGTATTAAACCAACTCCTAATGACCTATAGACCATGCATCTCTCAACTCTCATCTGAGAAGCTTCTATTTGTAGTAGACAGCAATTTATAGAGATCCACAACTAGCCACAGAGCAAAGAATAAGGAACTACATGATGAAAAACTATAAACTACATCACCCCCTTTCCAAAGCTCCAGAATAAATTTGGAAGAAGAAAATGAAACAATATAGGGGCCAGAGAGGTGGATATCTACAAGGCAACATCTTCTAAACATATCAGGGTAGCTGCACATATGAACTCCCAGTGAACATGACAGCATGTAGAAAACCTGTGGCTGCCCAAGCTAGACCAAGTCAGACATACAATTACATCCTAAGCTGTGAAGCCATCAGCAATTGTTAGCTACTGAGAAATGAAGAGTCGGTTTTCTCTAAGAATTTAGCCCCTGAAAAGTCAACCACAATCCAGTGGAATTTTACATATCCAAAAATATCTGGGGCTGCACAAATTAGTCTTTAAGGGCTTTTTTTTTTTTTTTTTTTTTTTTTTGGAAAAGGACACAAAGTTGGGTGGAAAGGGATGGAAGGAGTGGATATGGAAAGAGCTGCCAGGAGTTGAATATGACCAAAATATGTTTGTATGAAGCTTGTCTTGGTTAATGTACTATTGCTGTGAGGACACCATGACCATAGTCACTCTTATAAAGGAAAGCATTTAATTGAGGCTGCCTTACATTTCATAGGTTTAATCCATTATTATCATGGCTGGAACATGGTGGCATGCAGGTAGACATGATGCTGGAGAAGGAACCCAAGTTTCCACATCTGGATTTGTAGGCAGCAGGAAGAGAGTGAGTCATTGGCCTGTTTTGAGCTTCTGAAAACCCAAAGCCCACCCCTAGTGACACACTTCCTTCAACAAGACCACACCTACTCCAAAAAAGCCACACCTCCTAATGCATTCAAATATGAGTCTATGGGAGCCATTCTTATTCAAATCACCACAAAATTATCAGCTAATTTTTAAAAGGGTATATTTTATGGCAATACCAAAGTAAAAAGGAGAAGAACAGAGCATAGATTGTTCATCACGTCAGTTACATTTGCATCAGTTTCAACAAGACTGTTCAGTAATTTAGTATGTTAATAGTAATGTTACCCGGGCGGTGGTGGCACACGCCTTTAATCCCAGCACTCGGGAGGCAGAGGCAGGTGGATCTCTGCGAGTTCGAGGCCAGCCTGGGCTACATAGTGAGTTCCAGGAAAGGTGCAAAGCTACACAAGAGAAACCCTATCTCGAAAAACCAAAACCAAAAAAAAAAAAAAATAGTAATGTTCATGTTAACCATAAAGAAGACAATTTAAAAAATACAAACAGGAAATGAATGGCTATCAAAATAATTCACTACAAAAACTAGACAGAAATAAAAGATAAAGAAGAAACAAAGGTGTAACAAAATATACTATATGTGAATTACAGTATCATAATTAATCAAGCACTGTGGTGCATGCCTGTAGTCCTAGCTAACTGGAATGCTACAGGGGGAGGATCACTTAAGTTCAAGATTAGATTAGGAAATATATCAATAATCAGCCACAAAATATACATATATGAACAATAACACTAACAGAATTAAATAAAACAAAATTCTACAATAAAATGGTGATCTCAACATTCCATACTTTCAATAATGGACAGAACATCTAGAAAGAAGATCAGGAAGAAAACAAACAAGTGATAATATAATTCAACAAGAACTCACCTATATATGTACACATATGTGTATACAGAGTGAAAGACAGGAGAGAAAACATGAAATACAACACAAAACTATACATTCACCTCCGGCATGCATAGAAAATTCTCTAAGAAAGACTATTCTAAGAAAGACCATATGTTTACTACAAATTATGTCTCAATAACTTAGAAAGGCTGAACTCATGCATAGCATCTGTTCTGGCTACAAAGAAATAAGCTATCTTCAATAACAGAAGGAAAATTAGAAATTAGACAAATGTGTGGAAATGAAACAAGTCATCCAGTTGGTCAAAGAAGAAATCACAGAGGAAATCAGAAATTAGAGAAGAACAGAAATGAGAACACAACATACTGAAGACATGATATTCAGTTAAGACATTGTTCACTTGCAACAGACAAAATTTCAAATCAATAACTTAGCTTTAAGGACTAAAAGAAGAGCTGGTTTAAGTTAATTCCAAAGGTATCAGGGAAAAGAAAAGATAAAATTTAAGAAATTAAAGATCAACAGGAAGAATCAACAAAATCCAAAGCTGGTTCTTCAAAAGGGTGAATAAAACTGATTGACAGAAGGGGAGGTGGGGGCAGGGAACTAGAATCACCAATGAAAATGAAAGCATTACTATCAATCTTACAAAAAATAACATGGATTGCAAGAGACAACTATGAATAACTGGAAACAAGCTAGATAGCAAATATAAATCAACAAATCATTAGAAACACATAACTTTTACCTAAACTAACTCATATAGAAGAAAAAATTCAGTAACCCTGTTACAACCAAATTGAATCCATAATTTAACATCTCCAAGAAAGTAAAATCTAGTACAAGTGACATCACTGTTGATTTCTATTAACTTAGCTCACAGAATCCTGACTAATTTCTTTCTGATTTTTTCCCAAAATTTAAAAGGAGGAAAACACTTCCATAGCTCATTCTATAAAGCCAGCATTGTGGCTGGGAATGAAGCTCAGATGATTACAGTACTTACCCAGCTTGTGCAAAGCCCAGTGTTTGATCACGAGCACTATATAAATTAGGCTTCGTAGCATACATCCTAATCCCAGCACTGGGAAGCAGAGGCAGAAAGATCAGAAGTTAAGGTCATCCTCCGGTACATAAACTTCAGGCCTACCTGGGTCTCATGAGACCCTGTCTCAAAAATCTTCAACAAAGTTCTAACTAACTGACAATATACTAAAAAGGTCATATACCATGACCAAGTGGGATTTATCAAAAAGAACACAAAGATATTCAACTTAAGACCAATATAATACATGTTACTAGAAGAAAAAACAAACATAATATTATCAACTAATATAGAAAATGCATCTGACAATACCCAAATACAGGGGTGGGGGGAAGATAGGGGGAGTAGAAAAAAACAACCACTCAAGAAACTAGCAAAAGGAACCATGATAAAGGACATTTTAAACTACAACTAATAGCTTTCCTTCAAATATCAGAAAAAAAGACAAAGGTGCCCATTTTTACCTGCAGCAGGCTTTCTTTGAGGCCATCAACCAGCTCCCAAATCATGACACGGACACTTATTATTAATTATGAATGCTCAGCCTTAATTTAGGCTTGTTACATTAGCTCTATTAATTTAACCTGTTTATATTCATCTACATTTTGCTTTGGGGCTTTTTACCGTTCTTTCATTCTGTACATCCTACTCTATGTCTAGCTGGCTGGAGGCTGACTACCTGGCTGGCCCTGGACATCTCACTCTTTTTCTCCATCATTCCCTTTCTCTCTCTTCTCTTCTCTTGAGCCTATATTCCTCCTCCAACTTACTCTCTGCCCACCAGCCCTACCTATCCCTCTGCTGACTAGCTATTAGCTGTTCAACTTTTTATTACCAATCAGGTGCCTTAGGTAGGCAAAGCAACCCATGTTTATATCTTTAAACAAATGCAACATAAACAAATGTAACACACTTTTACATGGTTAAATATTCCACAACATTTACCACTGTTGTTGGACAAGATACTCGAGTTCAATCACACACACACACACACACACACACACACACACACACACACACATAAGTATCATCCAAATTGAAATGGGAGAACTAAAACTCCTATTTATTGATGAAATGAACCTATACATAGAAATTCACAAAGAATTCATAATAAATGAACTATAGCCAAAAACTTCAGGAAAATACAGCATATGATAGAAATATAGAAAAACTACCTGTTCCCATCTGGAATAAACAACCCCAAATGGAAATCAAGGCACCTATTCTACTTACAACAGAAACTAAAGAATAACATACCAAGAAATAAATCTAAATGAGTTACAAGACTTGAACACTGAAAAATTAAACTCTTGTTGAAAGAAATGAAAGACCTACGTAAGCGGAAAGACATTATTGTGGGTGCCTTTGTTTTCTTTTTACTTTTTCTTTTTTCTTTTTTCTTTTTTTTGACAGGGTCTCACTACGAAGCTCTCTGACTGTCCTAGAACTCTCTATGTACAACAGGCTGGCATCAAACTCACAGAGATCCACTTACCTTTGCCTCCCAAGTGCTGGGATTCAAGGCATGTGCCCCTATGTCCAGCTTATTGTGAGTGATTTTAATAGACATTACTTGTCCTCTGTGTCTGACCTAACATCCTTATTGCTAACAAGTAAACTCCTTTTGGAATGTATTCACTTAAGAGTTCACTAACTTCCACTAACCAAACAGCTACAAGAGTTTTCAGATAGCACCTAATGCTCACAGCAGAGATCTCTCTACTTTGCCTTAACCTACCTACCTCATGTTCCCAGCATCAATGAATCTGGAAAGCACCTTAGGTTTATGACTTTCCTTTGTTCTGTTATTATAAAAATGTCTTCACATTGTTACCATATTGGAATATGGAATTTGGATAACGTAAATCTGTGTTCCCCAGCTAGTCACTCATATTTGGCTCCAGAATAACACTACTTATTCCTCTTTGAGATCAGGATTTGGTGTCAACATTAGGAGGAGTTATTAAGATGTTGGTATCATCCAAAGTGATGTACAGATTCAATGAAATCACATCAAATTCTAATGACTTTTTGCATAAACACATAAAGGGGCTACAATGGTTATAGGAATGGTAAAATTATTTTAAAACTACATTAACAGTTACACAAAGCCATGAACATCTGGAAACCACTGCATTCTATACTTTCCAACTGAATGGATATTTGTTATGTGAAGCATATTTCAAATTGATAAAAAGATATAGTGTTACTCTGCTTTATATTATTCTTTCTTTTATGAATCAATTAATCTACATACGCCTCCCTTATCTTTGGCACCAGTCTTGACTATTCTTCTGACCTCTAGACCTGAATTTCTCCTCTTGTACAATATGTATGACAAAAAGAAACCCATCATTCCAAGATCAAGATTCACTTTCCTCCTCCAGAACACCTGGTCTCAGCTAACAGGTGTTGTAGTTCTAGTCATCCATGCTAATAAATCTGGGCTCCTTATCTTGTAACTACCCATTCCACCCTAAAATTAAATAGCCAATTTTTTGTCAGCTTTACTTTAACTTCTATTCCTTCCAGGTAAAAGAACAATTACTTTAAAATACCATAAATTTCTCTCACTTAATTCCTCTTCTAACGTGGCCTTTTGTTTCCAAACAGAGATCAAGAAACTCAAACTCTAAATTATACCATACTTTCTCATTTTCCAAGCGAAATAAATTCAAACTACCTCTTCTTGCATCATTCTTGAGTCCTGTCAGTCACCAAATGAATTCAGCATTCTTCTAGCACCTCACAGAGGTCATGTCTGGATGCTTTGTCTTAAAGTTTTTAACTATTCAGCCAAATGCCTCATCCTCTAAGACCTATTTTATTCTCAAAATATATAACTTTTCTCATTTTCAAGATGCCACCAGACTGCAAGATGTTTACCAATTTCAGAAATAGTAAAATGATGGAAATATATATATATATATACACACATATATATCAAATAATAAAATATATTTATTTGTGTAAAGTCCCAATTCAGTGTTTATATTTCATATTTCTTTTTAAGGCCTTTTGTATTGTGACTTAGTACTTACTGTCAACCTCCTTTAGATTATAAACACCTAAGGATCAAAATTCTCCCATCTATGATTCTGTAAAAATTCTACTAGACTGCAGGCAAAGTGCCAATAAATCACTTAATCATGAAAACCTGACAAGCTGAGTCCAATCCCTGGAACCCATGTAAAGAGGAGAGAACCAACTCTACAAAGCTGTCCTCTAACATCCACATCCTGTAACGCATGGGTACCCAACATACACATACACATACACACACACACACACACACACACACACACACACACACACACCAATAGTGATTTTATAAAAGCATACAAGCATACACAGTCACAGAGACCGTGACAACACAAGACCTGTACAAACACAAGCCAGACAAAATCACAGCATGGAGGAAGGGAAGGAGGCATGAACCTCCACACCTGCCAAAGAGCTATTGGCAACTGATAGCTGTTGGAAGAAGGAAAGTTGGTTTTCTTTAAAATGGTGACACTGAGTATATCAACAACACTCCAGGGGAGGTCCTATGCTCAGGATCAGTTGGTCAACACATACTGGACTCCCTGGGTTTGGTTTGGGGTTTTTATTTTTAAATCTTTATTTTTAAGAGAGACAACATAAAGTTGGATAAGTGGGGGAGGTAGGCTCTGGGGGAGTGTGAATATAATAAAAAGATTTATGAAATTCTCAAAGAATAAATAAAAACATTATTATCATTAGAAAACAATAACAATGACAATAGTAGTGGTAGTGGTGGTGGTGGCCCTAGGCCAACTCTATCTTAGTAACTAATAAATAATAATAATAATAATTTATTAAATCCCTCTAAGGTTGATGTAATAGAATCTACATTTGAATATATGAAAGACAGAATGAAAAGAGATCAGAAAGACTAAATGACACCTATCTCACATATCAGAATAAATTAGAAATATACATTAAAACCAATTTGTGAAATGGATCTCATTCAAGTGTAAGATTTTGTATTTTAAAAGATATATTTACTAAACTTAAATGTCATACTGCAAATCTGTCACTCTTCAGTATCAGAAGCTACACTACAAAATTTTCTACATTAGGAAAATTTCTGCATTAGATTTCTATGTTTCTCAAACTCCCATGAAATTACTGCATCCAATCATACTTCAGTAACACAGTTACTTAGCTCCTAAAAAGTCAAGCTCTTCCGAAACTCTGCCAAGGACACTAAATCACAATTGGTGCTTCCCATTCCTGCTTTAAAAAAGCAGGACTCTGCCTGTTTCTAGGCCTGTCACAGTGATCTTCTCTAAGAATATCAGATTAACCAAGAAGGCATGTGCAACTTGAAAACAAAACAGCATTTGCCCTGTTCTTTACTTTAAAGTCACATTACTTAATCATTCTAGATTTCCAAATAACATAAGAGAAGGGAGTAAAAATTAGGGCATAGCCTGACATTAGGAGGCACTTAAATGAAATGAGTAACTTAAGACATAAAAAGAAGAAATCATTGAGAGTTTATGCCCACCACTCTTCCAGTGTCCGAGCTCTTATGTAACTGTTTACCAGCCTGTAATTCAGCACTCCTAACCTCACTTTTCACACCAATTTCAAACAGCTCTCAGTCAGCTTGAGACCAGAAATGATCTGGACTCATCCTTGCTCTCCAATCCCATCCCGCATGCTACAATCCAGATGCTCTAGCCAAGTGACCTGATTCACTATTTTTTTTTTTAATATGGGAGTCTGTTCTTTCTTTTTTTTTTTTTTTTTTTTTAAGATTTATTTATTTATTATGTATACAGAGGAGGGCGCCAGATCTCATTACAGATGGTTGTGAGCCACCATGTGGTTGCTGGGAATTGAACTCAGGACCTCTGGAAGAGCAGTCCGTGCTCTTAACCTCTGAGCCATCTCTCCAGCCCCTGATTCACTTTTATATAAAGCAGTTTTATATACCTGCTTTAAATCTGTTTAGGTTTGTGTGTCTTTGCTAATGACTGCCTTGTTCCAGCAAAGTCCTTCTGCCCATTTGCCAACTTTTCAGCTATCCTTTAAAGCATGGCTCGAGTTTCCTGCCCAACTGAAGGAGGCTCACAAACTCCAAAACTGGATTACTTTTTCCTCCTTTGAATTCTGACAAAACCACATACACACCTCCTATCACATACTACTTAAAAAGAAAGTAACCTCTTTTTAAAATGATCACTTCCCACAACTTTGAGTGCCACCAAACCAAGAGCCAATTTTCATTTTTTTAGTTTATCTAACTATAAGTGCCAGTCAGTAAATATCTGAACTGAAAATAAGTGCTAATATTCATACCTAGTTTTAGATAATTATTTCTTCTCATTGCTTATAATTATAAAGTAAACCAGACTTGTGCCTACAACTATACCCATCCCCTCTCTACTCTAGGACTGACTACCAACAGTTCCTCTAGACTGACACTAACAGCTCCTGCTCCTCTGTGTTACTTCCCCTACACACATTAAAGTAGGGAGTCCCAACTTGTACCACCAATCCCATGTGCCTTAATGGAGAGCCCTTGCTTGCCCTGACCCTAGATGGGAGACTCACACTCCTCTCCAATTGCAGTCCACCCACCAAAATGAGCCTCCCCCCCCCCCCCCCCCCGCCCCAATCCCAATCCAGACCCAGCCTGGTGAAACCACCAGATCCATCCCTCTATAAAGCCTCCTCAATTTCCAGGACAGCCAGGGTCCCACATCCAGTGCCCAGGCCTAGTTTGGTAAGCCTCACCCACATTACCCCAACCTCCAGACTTATACCAAGAGGCAAACACATAGCAGCACAGGCCCCTGTGTCTACTACACTTCACACCATCTACATCATATCCAATTTTCAGGCCCAACCTGACCCACATAACCTGTGCTCTGTCCCACTCAAAGTGTCCGTATCAGACACACAACCAACAAAAATAGTCCACATGTCCAGGTCTCATTAGAAAAACATAAATACTATGAAAGAGCAAGACACTACCCACCACCACCATCACCCAAAAAATCCACAAATCCTATGTGGTGATATATTATGTAACCTAATAAACTTGCCTGAGGATCAGAGGACAGAGCCAGCCACTAGATTAGGCATAGAGGTCAGGGAGTGGTGGCACACTGGGCTACATGAGATTGATCCAGTATAGGAGAGAAACAGAGCCAGGCAGTAGTGGCACACACCTTTAACCCCACACCTGAGATCTCATGCCTTTGCTTGGGAAGCATACATGCCTTTAATCCCAAGAAGTAATATGGCAGGTCAGTGAAAGGTATACAAGGCATGAGGAAACAGGAATTCTCTCTTTAGGCTGAGGATTTCATAGAAGTAAGAACTTGGTTGGCTGTTCTGCTTCCCTGATCTTTCAGCTTTCACCCTGATATCTGGCTCTGGGTTTTTTATTAAAAGACCATCTAAGAGTTGAACAACAATCCTATAAAAATGTTCTCCAGTGATAATTACCTAGATGAACCCGGGACAAAGAATTTAAAAGAACATTCATAAACTTAATGAAAGAGTCTGAAGATGACACAAAGAAACAATGAAATAAAAAGAAAATGAACCTTAAGAGAATAAATGCCTGAGTAATAACCATGAAAACACAAACATAACAATGAATGACATAATGAAGACAATCCAAGATTTGAAAACCAAATTCAATAAAGAATATTGAAGAGAACTCATGATGAAATGAAAGCAGAACAACTCAACACTCCAGTTAGAAAACCCAAGTGGAAGTCTTACAAGTAGAATGGATCAAGTGAACAATAGAACATTAGAACTTGAAGACAAAGTAGAGGAATTAGACTATATATATATGAATATATTTTAAAATTAACACAGGAAAGGAACAAGCAAGAACTATAAAACACAATAAAAAAAAGATCAAATCTCCACATTATAAGCATAGATGAGGGAGAAGAACCCAACATCAATGGCACAGACCAGATCTTCAACAAGACTATAAAAGAAAACTTCCCCAAATTACAGATACAAAAAGCTCACATTGTACACCAAATAGACAATACCAGAAAATAAACTCCACATAGCATATGGTAACTAAAATACTAAATATATACAACAAAGAAAAAGTTTTCAACTTGCAAAAGAAAATACAAGAGTCAAATATAATGGAAAACCCACTAGAATAATCACTAATTTCCTGTGGGGCGTTTACCCACCACCCCCACAGCTTCCCAGAGTTTTCTTGAGTGCGAGCAACAGGAAATATTAGATAGAAGGATTTATAGCGGAGAATCTTGTGGAGATAAACAGATAGAAAATAAAGGATAGCCTCGAGAGGGCCTGGAACCTATTCCAACGGGCCCGGACTGTCTCTGGTCCAGGGTTTTTATAGAGACGCCAAAGGGTGGAGCAAAAGACCTCCTCCCCCAGCACAGCCAAGTGCAGGCCATCTCAGACACCTGCACTCAGGCCCGTGGTCCTGATCATCCTCTATTCGGACCTGCTGGGTAAAGCCACGAGGAACCCCAGAACGGGCTCCCACAATTTCCCAATTTCAAACTTTGATAGTCAGAAGAGCCTGGAGTCAAGTTCTAAAAGACCATGACTGCCAACCTTGACTACCCAGCAAAACTATCTAACATAGCTGAAGAAGAAAGAAAAAGTTTTCAGAATCCAAAGAGGCTCAAAGAATTCATATCCAGCAGGCCAACGCTAAAGAGAATATAATTACTAAAGATAAGTAATACTTTGGACGAAAGAGAGGAATAAGCAGAGGCAAGAGACTATATATAAAAATATATATGAAAAACACAAATGAAACTATAATTACCAAAACACAAAGTACGACTGAGAACACAAAAAATAACAAAATGATGATAATCAATACACCTTTCCATAACTAAATATTAATGGCATCAGTCATCCAATCAAAAGACATAAGCTGGCTGGATGAACTGAGAAACAAAATCCATCTATCTGTTCTCTACAAGAAACTCAGCTTTAAAGTTAGTAACCATCTTAAAATGAAAGGATAGAAAAAGTACTCCAATCAAATGAGAACAGGAAGCAGGTAGGAACTACTATCCTACTATCTAACTCTTGTGAACCCAATTTTATAAAAATTTTACTACTGCAATTAAAGACACAGATGAACATCTACCTTTAATAGTAGGTGGTTTCAATACCCCATTTTTTCCAATAGATAGGTCATCTGAACAAAAAAATAAAGAGAAACCTCAGATATACATTAAGTGGACATAACATATAATCTATAGAATATTCCACCCAAACACCAGAGAATACATATTCTAATTGACAGCCCATGGAAGTTTCATTAAAATAGACCACATCCTGGGACATAAAACAAATCTTAAGAAACTTTTAAAAAACAACAGAAATAATTATATGCATCAAATCTGGCCATTAGGCAAATAAAACTGAACATAGCAAACAAATCTCTAGTAAGTACAAAAATTCATTGAGATTAAACAATCAATGAATAATGAATGAAACAAAGAAGAAATTAAGAAAGAAAAGAAAAAGTATTGGAATGAGGTAAAAATTAAAACACAGCAAAACCCAACCTCTGAGCCACATTAAAAGCAGCTGTACAAGAGAAATTTATATCTTTAAGTGGCTCCAACTAAAAAATAATACTAACACAAATAATTGGCTAAATGATGCAACCCATAAATTTGGAAAAACCAAACCTCAATCATGCACATGGCAAGTAATAATAGAAATAAGAACAGAGATTAATGAAACAGAAACAAAGAAAAAAGCAAAGAATCAATAGATCTAAAAACAGGTTCATTGAGAAGATAAACAATATTAACAGACCCCTTCGCCCAATTAACCAAGAGCACACAAAGTAACAGAACCAAAAATTCATAGGGAAACATTAAAGCAGATGCCAAAGAAATTTAGAATATTCTAAGAGAATACTTTTTTAAAAAAAATACATATACACTGTTAAGAAGTAATAGAAAAATAGGAAGCCTTCTGGCAAAAAACAAAACAAAAAAAACTGAGGCTTAGATAGATTCAAAACAGAATTCTACCAGATTTTCAAGGAAAATCTACAGTCAAACAGAAGGAGCACTTTGAAGGTAATGAAGCCAGTAGACACTATAACAAAAGAAGTCAAACTCTTATTTGCAGATGATGTGGTGTTATATATAAGACATGCCTAGAAATGTTTAACAACTTCAGCAGAGCTGCAGGATTCAAAATCAACTTACAGAAGTCCAGAGATCTTTCTATACACCAATAATAAACATGATGAGAAAGACAGACACATTCCTATTTACAGTAGCCTTGAAGAAAAGAAAATATCTAGGAATAAATCTAGCCAAAGTGAAAGAACTCTACAATTGAAACTTCAAATCTCTAAAAAAAAAAAAAAAAAAAAAAAAAAATGATCAAGACACTACAAAACACAACATACTCACTGATAAAGATTAATATTGTGAAAAGTACCATTCTACCAAAAGACATTTACAAATTCAATGCAATCCAAATCAAAATCCCTATCTCATTCTTACAGAAATAGAAAAAGCCTAAAATACATATGAAATCAGAAAAGACCCCAGGTAGCCAAAGCAATCCTGAGCAAAATGAACACTGCCTTTCCAGATTTGAAGATGTATTACAGAGCCATAGTAATAAAAGTATTATAGTTAACTAGCACAAAAACAGACCAGTGGAACAAAATAGAAGATCTAAACCTGGCTACACATAACTACAGTCACCTAATAGCTGACAAAAATTCCAAAAACAAACAATGGAGAAAAGACAGCATCTTCAACAAGCACTTGGGAAATCAGATATGCATATGTAGAAGGATGAAATTAGACCCATACCTATCACCTTGCACTAAAACTAACTCTAAATGTAAAACCTGAAACACTAACTGCTAGAAGAAAATATAGACAGCACACTCTACATGTGTAGGGAAGAAATCAGCTGATGGTGTGTTGCTCAGCACAACTCTTGTACCAAGGCTCAAGGAACATTTCAGAAAAGGAGGCAGAAATATTGCAGAGCCAGAAGACCAGGAAATTTGATGAGAAATAAGAAATAACAGGAAAGCTTCACCTATGACACCTCAACAATATGGCTGCCTAAACAAGACATGAACAAGCACACCACCAGTAAATACATTGTTGTTGGTGGTTTTTTAATACTCTTTGGTTTTTTTTTTGGGGGGGGGGGAGTTGGGGGGAGGTCCCATCACCCAGTTCCCAAATAAATTCACACATGGAGGCTTATTATTACTTATAAATGTCCAGTCTTAGCTTGTTTTAGTTTCTAGCCAGTTTTACTTAATTTATCCCATCTACCTTTTGCCTCTAGGCTTTTCCAGTTCTCTTACTTCCATAAATCTTACTCTTACTCCATGCCTTGCTGGGTGGCTGGCCCCTGACATCCTCCTCTTCTCTGGCTCCTTCTCGATCTCCCTTTCCAGATTTCTCTATATATATATTCTCTCTGCCTGCCAGCCCCACCTATCCTTTCTCCTGCCTTGTTATTGGCCAGTTCTTTATTAGACCATCTGGTGTTTTAGACAGGCACAGTAGCACAACTTCACAGAGTTAAACAAATGCAACATAAACAAAAGTCACACACCTTAAAATATTCTACTACATACATTATCATGGAAGGGGGAAATCTCACAGAGCCCCAACCCTAAACAAAGAACAAGAAGCAACTAAGGAACATTGAGAGTGGGAGAAACAATCTTCACCAGGAATGTGGACCCCAATTCTTTATCCAATATCAATCAAAATCATATATACAAGTAACACTAGAGGATGAGCAAGCTGTACGTGTGTGTGTATGTTTGTGTGTGTGTGTGTGTGTGTGTGTGTGTGTGTGTGTGTGTGTATAAAATAGTAACAGTTAAGAAAAAGAGGCCATGAACTTGAAGGGGGCGGGGAGCAAGAGGGAAGGGGAAGGCTATGAGCAAGGTTGAAAGGAGGAAAGGAAGGGGGAAGAAGGATGTAATTATATTTCAATTTCAAAATCCATAAAAAGTATGTGCACCCTAAATTCTTGTTAGCAATTAGTGTTACATGTACATATAGATATACTGATGAAAATTTACACCATCAACAAAATTGCTGAGCTTTCAAACCTCCGAAGACTTGCCTTGTGCTGCTCAGTATCATAGGCAATTGCTTTTCTCTAGCACCTCTGACCATGGGCAAAGATGTGGCCAATGAAGAGGCAACACTACAAGGTAACTAGAAGCCATTACTTCTCATCTTTCCCAGTTTCCTGTGGCATCCCTGGCTGGCACTGTCTCTTCCATAACTCCAGTTCCATTCAGACTATTCAGCCCTCTGATGCACTAACTTCTGCCATACAACTCTACTATGATGGTTAGTTTTAAAAGTCAACTTGCCACAGCCTAGAGTCACCAAGTGTTGCATGAATCTTAAAAGTTCTTATTAATAAAATCAAACCTGAGGCGGGTTATTGGGGTCAATGCTGGTAGATCAGAGAGACAGAATAAGCCACAGCTATCTCACCTCACCAGTTCCTCAGTTGGTCCTGTTTCCTCAGACTGGAGGCCTCTGTGTCCTCATCCAGAATGAATCTCAGCTGAACTGTGTTGCTCCAAAGCCTGAAAGCTTAACCAGGCCAAATGCTTAACCAGCCAAATGCCTCTAGTTTCTGGTCCTCACGCCTTATATATCTTTCTACTTTCTACCACCACACCCTGGGATTAAAGGCTGGCTTTCTGGGATTAAAGGTGTGTGTCACCATGCTTGGCTATTTCCAATGTGGCCTTGAACTCACAGAGATCCAGAGGGATTTCTATCTCTGGAATGCGAGGATTAAAGGCGTGTGCTATCACTGACTAACTAGTGGCTTGTCTGTTCTCTGACCCCAGGTAAGTTTATTAAGGTACACAATATTTTGGTGAACACAATACCACCACAACCAAGGAAGATAAAATAAAGACTTCTCTAGATCAAGTGGACCTGTGGGCAATCCTGTGGGGTTTGGTCTTGTTAACAGACATAGGAAGACCCAGCCCACTGTGGGAGGTACATGCCATCCACTGGACCCTGAGTAAAGAAATGTAGCTGAGTATCAGGCAGAATAAATGCATTCAATGCTCTCTGCTCTTGAATGTGGGTGTGATGGAACTACTACTTGACTTCCTGGGCAAATGTAAGCCAAATAAAGCCGACATTTTCTCACAGCAGCAGAAATGAAACTAGAACACCCAACGTGTTTTGTTTCCTTGCAGAGCCATGGCGTCTGTATTTGGATAATACTACCCGTTCTCATCTCCACTCCAGACCTGGAGGGAGTGTGGACACTTCTTTCTATGGCAAGTATCTCAGCTGCTCCTAGACCCCTGTTTGGTTACTGACCAATTCCATTACCAGTGAAATTAGTCCTTGGATTAAGTTTCTTCTGTTGAATAATCTCCTAAAGTTACTATTTTCTAGAAAAAAATGAACTCTCAGCTGGGCATGGTGCCCTGAGCTGTAATCTCAGCACTGGGAAGGTTGAGATGGGAGGAGTGCCCCAAGTGTGAGGCCAGCCTGGGTCACACAGAGAGTACCAGGCAAATGGAAGCTACAGAGCAAAATCCTGTCTCTGTAGACAAACCAACAAACAGGAAGAATGTATTGATATATTTCAGCATAGTAAAGTATTAAAAACTTTCAAGTGAAGACAGCTTATTATACAAAAACATTATTCTGAACACAGATACAGAGAAAATCAGCCCTTTAAATTCTTGAAAGTAAAAATAAAGAATCTAACATTTTATTCATAGCAAAGTATTTCTCACTAGGATGAAGTCTTTACTCAGCTGCAATATTTGCCTGAATTAAATCAATCACATACAATAAAAATGTCACTTTTTTGAGACTTAGTTAGTAGAGGGGAAAATTGGAAAGATTATGGGATTTGGAGTCACTGCAGGCCAAGACATCTGTTCAGAGGGAAAAAATGTTAAGGACCTCCTGTCACTGACTTATCATTCAAATCCATAAAACTCAGGACTTTTTTTAAACTCAGAACTTTTAAAAGATAAATTGAACTAGATGATTCAGTTAAAGCTATATGTTTATCCAAACATACTTCAACACATTTGCTTAAGATTATAAAATAGCAAAGTAAAAAAGAATCACCTTAAACATATGGAATACAAGCATAATCTGTAAGTAGTTCAATGCTAACAACAGATTATCACATAAAAGACTTCTCCATTCTTTTTTCAGTAATTATTACAAAAAGTCCTAGTAGAACAAGATTGATAAAATAATTCACTCTCCACATTTAATCCCAGCACTTGGGAGGCAGAGGAAGGCTAATTTCTAAGGACAGCCAGAGCTACTCAGAGAAACCCTGTCTCAAAAAACAAAGAAACAAACAAACAAAAAAAAAGCCCATTCTCAGTCCACATCTCATTTAAAACTTTATGAGATAATTTTATGGAAAGGTTACACATATTTTCCAAGTTATCTCACTGCCAAACAACAGAAGCAGAATTTCAATTCAGTAGTGTCTGGGTCTAGATTGTAATCCTATTAACAATTCTTCCTTCTTTTCTCTAGAATAAGGTGGCCTGTGGTAATATCAAAGTAAAAATAAAGTAAAACTTTTTTTTTTACAAAAACAACTTGATTCCTAGTTAATCTTGCATAAATCTTTAATAGCAAGCTTTCAAATAATTAACAAAAATAAAATTTTTAGTTTAAATCACAGCTTTAATGAGTCTATGCTCAGGTTCTATAAGTAAAGAGACTCTAAGGAACTATCACATAAAGTTCCTAATGACTCCCAATTAATATATACTTCTTACTGATAAAGACTCAAAAATGAGATCAACATCTCCAAGCCATCATCCTACCTACTTCTCTTGTGGGTTATTCACCATATGCTCACAAACTAGCCTTGCTGGCTCTTCCTACTCAACCATTCTAACTAGTTGGCCAGTAGTATATGAAAACAGGGTGAAATACTAAGTAACTGTCTACAATCCTTATCAAAATTTTGACATCTGCTCTCTAGTAGCTACATGGGCACCAATATTTGACATACCATTCCTTTTCAAACTGTACATAACACATTTTACATTTTCTAGTTTTTTAGAAAATTAGAATAGCAGCCCACTAAGCTGATCATATAATCATTAGCCTACAATTAGAAGAAGGTTGCTCTAGTTCTAACCCTACTAAGGAAATGCTGACGTAATGAGTGCTTTACCTTCTTCCTCTCCACAGAGAAGATAAAAGACAAGGAGGGAAAGAAAGGAAAAACTCTTCTCTAGCATATCAGAAGAGTTAGTTCATCAGCCCTCCCAACACAAAAGATCTATAACTAATCACTTTAACCATTTTAATTGTAGGCAACTCAGTACATTCATAACGTCTGACCAATTTCACCACCATTTTCAGACTTTCATCTCAAACAAACTGCAACAACCAAATATTTGCCAATGTCTATTTTAGGCAACTCTTTTTTTTTTTTTTTTTTTTTTTTTTTTTTGGTTTTTCGAGACAGGGTTTCTCTGTGTAGCTTTGCGCCTTTCCTGGAACTCACTTGGTGGCCCAGGTTGGCCTCGAACTCACAGAGATCCGCCTGCCTCTGCCTCCCAAGTGCTGGGATTAAAGGCATGCGCCACCACCGCCCGGCTTTTAGGCAACTCTTTACTGATATTTATAAGGCTATTCTAAACTCATATACAAATAAAGTGAAAACAGCATAATAGACTCATATAGCTACATGATCAAGGCTCAACTAATTATGAAATTCTGCAATGTCTAATCACAAAACCTCCTGTTATTTCACCCATACAGACTTAAACATGAAAACTACAGATTCTTTCCATCTAATCACAAAGGTGTTAATTAAAATAGTATTTACAATAATTTCCTGACAGCTTCAGATGCTGACTTTTATTTATTTATTTTTTGTTTGTTCATTTATTTTAAGACAGCACTTCACTATGTAGCCCTGGTTGGCCTGGAACTCATTCTGTAGACCAGGCTGGCCTCTATCACATAGAGACTACTTCCCAAGTGCTGTGGTTAAAGGTGACCACAATCAAGCCTGGCAAGGTGCTGCAATTTTAGAAATACAATCAATTTAACTATGGAAAAGATGTGCTGTCATGAAGTTATTCAGTGATTAAAATACTGCAGTGACTTCTAAATAATTTCTTGAATAAACTCATTTTATAATGGGTTATTAGCCAGTACAAAAGAACTACAATGTTTCAAATGAAAATTTTACAAAGATTTCTCCTGTTTCACCAGTATTGTAAAGCCATTGAGCAGAAACTATTGTTTTTCCACTTAGAGCTCTAGTATATTAGTATGTAAAAAATAGGATACTTTCTTAGCAGAACACTACAAAAATAATCTAGGATTACTTATGAGTATCATTATTCTACATAACAAGTCATGACTAATTAGAAAGGTCTATTTCTGAAGTATAATTTTAATAGATTTGTTTGACCTAAATATGTCAGAATTACAGAATGTGAAGATATAACTTCACACACACACACACCAAAAAAAGAATAATATTTATTGGCTTTACAAAAGAGTTAAACTAAAACAATGAAGAGATACATGAAAAATCCTACAAGCAATAACTTCTCAAGTTTCAGTCCACACAGCATATAACATATTATCATTCCAGTGGTCTATCCATATTGAAAGAACTATTCTAGATAGACACAAAAGCACCACTATTCAGATTGATACAGAGGACGACACAAAAAGAGAATTGAGGGAAGGGAATATATTAATTTGTAATAAAACATACACTATTCAACTTAAAATATTATCCTCTATCCACCGTTAGCCTTCCTACTTTTTCAGTATTCAAGTATCTTTTTTTTCTTTTGTGTGTGTTTTCAAGTATCTTAATGATCAATGGTTTGTGGTGACATTTTATTTGTGATGAAATGTGGTGATATTTTATTTGTGCTTTAATAAGTAAAGCTTGTCTGGAGATCAGAGGAAAAGGCCAGCCATTATAAGTAAACACAAAAGTCATGCAATGTTAGCACACACCTTTAATCCTATCACTTGGAAGGCAGGGATCTGTCGGGATCTCTGTGAGCTCAAGGCCATACTGGGAACAGAACCAGGTATGGTGGCACATGCTTTAAATTCCAACACTAGTTAACCATGGAGGTCTGGAAGTCTGTAGACAGAAAGTGACAGAGCTGGGCAGGAAAAGGAAGTGATGTGGTTGGACAGAGAGAGCAAATCAGATGGCAGAACAGCAAGGCATATAGGTGTGGGTAGATAGGAAGTAGCTCGCATTTGGAAGCTGCAGAGTTGGTGAGGTGACGTTAGCTGTGGCTTTCCCTATTTCCCTGGTATCTCAGGTTTTCACCCCTGTATCTGACTCCATTTTTTTTTTTTATTTAATAAGACCATTTAGAAATTCTGCTACAATGGCTAGTTTTTATTGCCCTTAACAACCAAATGGAAAAGTCAGTAATTTGATTAAATTCTAAATCTAAATATTAAGAAAACAAATATAAAGTGACAAATAGAAAGAAATTTAATCAATATCCCAAAGCTAAATATTGGGATAAAAGTATAGGGGAAAAAGCCTAATGTATGAAGTATTTATGAGGGGTAAAGGGAGAGCAGACATAGGTAAAACATGAAGGGCTGAAAAATTTCCCAAGTCAAAGCAAAGACGACACATTTTACATTTAGCAGTGACAGAAGAAACTTAGGAGATCGGGACAGCAAATATATACAAACAAGTGCAAGCAAAATACAACTTTACAAGTACATCTTACTCATCTTACTCAGAAAGGAGCATAAGCATTGAGGCTTTTCAATTTTGCATTGAGGCTTTTCATTTTAGATGAAAACAGAGGAAATAAAAAGTGACAATTTTTACTTTTAAAATGAAAAAATATCTCCTAATCAGAAATACAAATATAACTCATCAATTTACTTTCTAAATAATAATAATAATAATAAGGCAGTTCTACAAGTTAATAAGATTTACAAGGATTCCAAAGTTAGCCAGTGAGAAACCCAGCTTAGTATTAGCTATGTAAACCAGGAATGTGATTTACCCTTCCAGTTTCTATTTCCTTAGAAGTTGTGAAGATAAAGTGAATTAAGATATGTAATGTGTTTAGAATATAAAGAAACAAGGTAAAGTAATAACTAAAATTAAGACTATAAAAGTTATGAGGCTGGAAGTAGTTGCTATTAGACTTTCATAAAGTTCTTTAAAACTTAACTACTTAACTTGTACAAGGGCTCTACATTCAATTCCTTGTACCATAAAAATAATAGTACAACCATTTTTATGTATGTAAAGCATAAGAAGCTATATGGAACAATTTAAACTCTTTCATTTACATTACAAAAGTTACATGAAAAAAAGAAAAGCTGAATCCAGTTAGGCCACCCTTTGTGTGGCTCTCAACCATTTAAAAAACATGCTTCAAATCTCAAGAACACACTACCCAACTGAGGTAACACTTGATATCAGACACAGTGGGTTTTGCCAATAAAGAAACTTTCCCCCAGCATTACATTTGGACTCAAGATTCCTAGCCTATGCCTTACTAAAACTCAACGAATTGGTGAGCAAATTTTTCAAGAAGTACACCAACTATTATAAGAAAAGACAAAAGACCCAAAACAAAAATGTGATGTAGGCACCACACAACACACAGATCATGGGATTTGGACTTGTTTTCCTTCCCCTGAAATCCAGAGCTGGCTCATTCTGAGCCCACTAGCAAGCTTCTTTACTTCACCGTGCCACTGAACCTTCCTCTACCAGGCCATCTCTACATAAGGCCTTATCTACATCTCTGGTATAGAACAGGATCTTTCTTGTCCAGCACCACATGAGAAATGAATACCAAGTTGTATCAATATCACATCTACTAAGTTAGCATCACATTTTAACAAGGGCCCAAGTGAGTCAGGTTTGACCAATACTCTCACTGCTGCGTTCCTTTACATTCAAATTAGTAGATATGGTTATGGACACTAAGACCTGGAATCGGACAACACCAAAGACAAATAACATAAAAATGACTTTCCTTGTCACTGTATTCCAAGTTTCTTTTTCTACAGTGCCTACACGTGGTGTACCCTGTGCCACAGCACAACACTAATAACAGCTGGTTTTATGCACTGTATTCTGATGGACGTTACAAATGCGCTAACCGATCTGCACAATGCAGCCCCATCAGTTTAACATGTAACCTGTATGTTAAAGTTTCCAGATTCAGTTCAATTCACAGATGAGAAATGAGACTCTGCAGAAAGTGATGGGGGTAGGGAGTGTATAAAAAAATGTAAACTAAACTGCTAACATTCCCGAGGGCTGAATTAGTTAATAACTTAAAACATTGAAACTCAGACTATCCATAGGTAGTATTGTCGCTTTTGCACAGAATGTTTTGGAAGATTAGTACATTTCCAGGAAAAGAAAAACGAGGGGGAAGGGCAACTTCCACCAGTTTTTCCTGACAGGCCTCGAACTTTCGCGCTGGTGTGAATAACTTAAGGAGCGCGACAACTAACGAAGGCAGAAGGGTTTCTCTTCAGGGGCTGTTCATCCCTGGGCTCGAGCACCTGGACTTCCGGCCCGTGAAGGAAACGTGCTGCCCAGGGCTGAAATCAACAGGGGACCCGACCAAGGAGGAAGTCGGGTTGGCCGAGGCACCCGGCTCTGCCCGGTGGCTCCGTGGCCTCAACCCGGGCCTCCAGCGGAGCCGGGCGAGCGGACGGAGGGGCAGCCCCGCTCGCCCGCTCGCCCGCCCGCCCGCCGGCCGCCGCGGAGAGGCCCCCGCCCGCCTCCTCCCCAGCCCGCGCGGGTGCAGCCGCCTCGGGCCTTCCCGGGCGGCGGGCCGGGCCCAGCGGGGCTGAGGGGAGGCCGGGGAGGGAGCGGCGGCGGCGTGTGCGGCGGGCCGGGGAGGGCGGCGGGGAGGGGAGGCGCTTTTTCACCGTCGGCACCGTCCTGTGTTTACCTGTGCGCAGCGGGGCTCCCCAGCTCCCAGCCCCTGAATCCTCCTCCCTCCTCTCTCTCTCTCTCTCTCTCTTTCTCTCTCTCTCTCCTCTCTCTCCCCCTCAGTCTGCCGGGCTCCCGTGGAACCTGCCACCCGACCGGCGAGAGACGGGCGGGAGGTGGCGGCGGTGACCGGCGGGCACGTGACCACGCTCCCGCCGTAACGGCGCCCGCCCCCCGCCGCGCGCCCGCCCGCCCCGCGCTCCACCCCGGCGCTGCTCCACCTCAGTGACCTCGCGTGTCCGGGGGCCGCTGCGCAGGCGCGGCCGGTCTCGGCGCGGCCCAGGTGTCTGTCTGACCGGGTGGGCACCGGGCGAGGAGGGGAGGGCGGACGTCCGGGGCCCCGGGCCGCGGCGGTGCGCATGCGCGCGGGGCCCGGGCCGCCGGCGTCTGCAGAGGGCCCTGCTGGAGCCGGGGGGCCCGGGCCGCGACCTCGGGTCCCCAGAGCGGGGCTGGCGAGGAGGGAAGTCGGGTCCGGGACGCCCCAGGCCCCTGGCGCTCCTGCCCGGGGTCTCCCAGGTCCCTGTCACCTGTCGGTGCCTCTGGTCCAGGGCTGTGGAGTGGCTGGCCGCTCCGGCCACTCACCTTCGTACGAAGCCGGAGAGAGAGGTTATGTTTCTAGCCAGCCCACGCCGGTAAAACCACAGAAGTTTCATCTTCTCACCCTGAATCTCGTCTCCCTAACAGTCTGATGACTGACAATTTGGGCAGATGACCACCCCCTGGTCTTGTCGCCCTGTGTCCTCTCATGATACAGAGTTACCTTTAACCTCCAGCACTGGAGTACTGCTGTTTGCTTCTCCAACAGGAACTCATTTGAGTGATAATGATAATTACAGTGACAAATACCTCATATAGTTGTTTTTTTTAATGCATCTCTTATTAGTCTGTCTTTACAAAAAAAAGCTCAAAAGGAAATTGGTTGTTAGGTTCAGAATAAGGAAACGGAGGCAGAGAAAGGTCAGAAGTTAGCTACCTTCCAAGGAAGGTATACCACACATCATACAGGGATTCCCTTTTTTTTCTAATGCCCTTCTTGTTGTAGCAGAAGCTGAACACGTTGAATGGGCTAAGTTAGTGCTTCTGGCTAGATGTAATCACTGCTGATAAATAAAATGTAAAAAATGCCCTCACTGAAAGTTCTGGCTACACTCATAATGACATTAGACTGCTGGATTCTGAGAGGGTAGAGAAACAGGACTAGCAACAGAATCCTAAGAAACATGAGGTTGCATCGTACAGAGAAAACAGGACGAAGCTGTTGTGTACATACTGAGCTTTTCCCAGCTAGCAGTCAGCCATATGATGGCTTTCTACAGAGTATAATGGACTTTCTTCCCCAGTCCCCACATGTCCATCCTGGTGTTAGTGGAATTGTGGGGGTCTCTGTATGGTCACCAGATGATACAGGGGACATCTGTATCCCCTCTTGAGGTTCTTAGTCTCGTTAATAGAATAAGAAAGGATGGAAACAAAGCCCATGGGCAATTTTATTAGAGTTTAAAAGAAAAACTCCAAAGAAGACAAGCTGTAAAGCTCAGCTGCTTCTCAGGGGAGGGAGATGGAGGAGCTAAGGGAAGCAGCCATGCACTCTGAGGTGGTTTGAATAAGAATGGCCCCCACAGGCTCATATACTTGAATGGTTAGTCATGGGGAGTGGAACTGATTGGATTAGGATTAGGAGGTGTGACCTTGTTGAAGGGAATGTGTTACTGAGGGTGGGCTTTTGAGGTTTCAATCTCTCTAATCAAGCTCCCTCCCTCCCTCCCTCCCTCCCTCCCTCCCTCCCTCCCTCCACCCCCTCCCCCCAACACCCTTCTCTCTCCTCCTTAGCTCTCAACTACTTCTCCAGCACCATGTCTGCTAGGCCTGCTTGTACATTCATGCTCCTCGCCACGATAATAATGGACTAAACGGACACTGTACGCAAGCCATCAATTAAACGCTTTCTTTTATAAGAATCGCCCTGGCCGCGGTGTCTCCCACAGCAGAACAGTGACTGAGACACCATTGAAGCTGGCACAGAGGGCAGACGCGTGGCCAGCGAGCAGCTGCGTAGTGAGGAGGGGGCTTTACAGAAACAAAGCCCAGGGTGTTGAGGGAAGCATGCTTAGGAAGAGATAGAAAGAAGAAACGGAAAAGTAACACTTTTCTGAAAAGCAAGCTGACTGACTAGCTGCACAGCTGCAGCCCTGCACAGGGGATGAGGATTCTAGAGGGAAAGGGGATCTCACTGAAGAACTAGATAGCCCATCTGTCTCTAGTTTGACTTAAGGTGAGCCCAGCTTTCTAGGGTAGCCCCTTACCCAAGTGAAGAGCCCAGTCCAACCGGAACATTAGGTCTCCAGGCCTAAAAGTACTTTGTCTTGATGGGGAGCTTTTTACTCTAACACTGCAATAGGCACCCAGCTTACCCACTAAAAGACGAGACAAGAAAGCAAGACATGAGAAATAGCCAGTCATCCTCCACGACCTGTGTCCTGGCTGTTCTGAGACTGGCAGGCCCATTTGACCTCACAAAATGCAACTCCATTATCCTTTAGATCACAACAGTAATTAGAGAGCCAGCTTCTCTCTGGCTCGTTCTTTATTCCCTCAGAAATAGTCTAGCTGTAAGATCCCAGTCTGCAGAGCACCACAACAAGGCAAAGAATAGTCCCTTTGGTTCAGGCTTGGGTGCTTTAAAGAAAAAAAAGAGTAACCTTAGAAAAACAAACTAAACTGATAAACAATAATTCCATAAAATATGAACATGGTATAAAATTTACTTGGAGTTATACAATTCATGTGCTTAAGATGGGAGAGCTATACTTTAAACCTACATCTCAGCGTTGGTGGAAGCAGTATCTATAGGAACTCTTTGTCTTTGTCAAACAGCCTGAAGCACAAAGAAATGCAAATTATATTTAGGAACTGTGGAAGGGACAGCCCTTGACTATAACAGACTTCTAAGCCTTTGTGAACACTCAACTTCGTCCATTCAAGCCAGGCTAACATGTTAATAAAATATATGTCCTGCAGTGAGAGGATTGTGGCCTTCTCTTTTTAAATTTTTTATCATTTATTACTGTTTTCACAATAAAACTTTGGTGCACTCAGTCCCATTTTGGTTTTCTTGCTTCTGAGGACCTGAAATGAAACACTCCCTCATTTCATCCTCTGCCCCATTTTCACACCACATCTACAGGACACAGGGCTGACTTAACTGTGAGACAGCTTAACTCTCATTCCAGTCATAGAAAATAAAATTGACATTATTTTTTAGAATGCCTACCAAAAAAAAAAGAAAGAAAAGAAAAAGCTGAAACCAAAAATCGATTTGTATGTAGTGTCTGCATACCTATGCGTGATAGACTTCTGGCTCCTCCTCCCTTCCAAATCTATTTTTCTCTTCTTCCATTGGAATTGAGTTTCAGCTGGGAACACAGCCATCCATCTGGAGGCTACATTTTCTATTCCCCCTTGTGGCTGGGTGTGGCCATGTGACGCTGTTTTCATCCATAGAATGCTAGAGGAAGCAATGTGTTCATTTTCTATATTACTTACTTTACCAAAAAAAAAAAAAAAAAAAAAAAAAACTTGCTCACCCTACTATGTTTCTCTATATATATTCCTGCTGTACAGTGTACAGAAATACAGACATAGTGACCTATCTCCCAAGATGCACAGCCTGGCAGAACAATCAGACAAAGCTGTTGGGTCTCTGGATTGCTACATGAAAAACTATCCAACATTGACTGCGTGCAGCAACTTTTATTAGAGAGAGAAATGCATAACATATTTAAACCACTGAATTTTTAAGCTTTCATTAAAACCATATATATATAATCACAACAGTAACTAAGCAGCCAGCTTCTCTCTGGCTTGTTCTTTATTATATGTATTTTTTATATATTATTATTTATTATATATATACACACACATAATACAACATATAAGGTATTATATTCTGCTAAATAAGTTGCTATGTGCAAAATCTTATGAAAAACTGTCTAGATCATCTTTTAAAGCATAAAAATATAAATGCATTTTCTCCCAGAAGTGATGTTGCATTTATAGATACCCGAGGTTAAATGCCTTAATACCATGAAGTCCATTTTACATTATTATAAGCAACACAGCTCATATTGTCAGCTCCTATCTTCATTAAAATATTTTCCCCATTCTGTTTTGAGTGGCTGCTTAAAAGGTTGGGCATTCTATAGGATATGAGCTTCTCAAAGCCTAGCAATGTGTCTTAGTCACCTCCAGACTTGTAGCACTTTAAGAAATGTCTTGTATTTGATGGAACTGTTTGGTTGGTTAGTTTTTGATACAGTCTTCCCTGTTATGGCCCAGGATGGCCTCAAAGGCATCCAGGTGGTTAAGATCATGAAATAGCTGAAACAAATAGAAGTAAATATGTTTCACATTATAGAAATCGTCCACTGCTACATGACTAAACAGACTATTATAACATGAATGTAATCAGTTAAAACAGCATACATCTAAATTTCCAGCTTCTGTGGGTCAAGAGTACATGGTTTAAATAGGATTTTTGCTTCCAGGTATCTCTGCATGTTTGTAAACAAGTTGTTAGCTAAGGTGTCAGTCCATGTGTGTTGCAGGCTCTTGGGGTTGGCAGCAAAGTGAGTTACTTGACAGTTTAGAATTGAGAGGTTCAATCTCTAGTTGACTATGAACAATGAGAGGCTACTCACAGGTCCTGCCATATGAACCTTACCACGCAGAAGCTCTTTTCATCAAAACAGGGCCAGAAATGACAAAGAATATAATCATGGACGTGACATTCCGTTCACCCTTCTAACATGTTCTCTGTTAGAAAGCATGGCTTAAGAAGAAGATATTGCACAGGCATGCACTGTCAGAGGCAAGAAAAATGGAAGCTGCCCTCATGTGTGCCAACTAGTGACAGGAGCAGACACAAATAAGGTGTGAGCATATAGATTATTCACACAATGACCTTTGGCCAGTGACAAAAGCAGACATAAATAAGGTGTGAGCATGTAGACTATTCACACAATGACTCTTGGCTAGATCATGAGAATGGCCACACACTTATTTGAAAGTGTTAAATCCTTTTAAATATGGTATAAAGGGAAGAGCATCTTTTGCCAGAGTTCTGTCCATTTGGAATAGATAAGTTGCAATACATTAACACACATAGTTGAGCTTCATAACCATCAGCAGTTTATTAAACTAATGCCTAGGAAGAAATTATTTTTAAAAGCTGACTGAAATATGAATATTGGAGGCATGTAATATATTTTTGTATCCTGGAAAATGTATAGCAAAAATGTCGTATTTGGTCTTCAGCACATTCAGGTGGTTCCATCCATTTGAATGACCAGTTAAAAACATTCAGTGGGCACAAAGGAAGACAGATGCTTAAGAACCAGTGATGGGAAAGATACTGATTAGCTATGTCACAAGGATGATAACAAACAACCCCAATATTTCAATGACTTGAAAAACAAACACTTATTCACTCAGGAGTTACAGGTTGGCAGTAGGTACCTGATCCCAATTGGATTGGCTGGACCAAAATGGGCTTTGTTGGACTCTAGACTTTTGGTTGACCTCAGGTCTGTTCTACATGTATGTGTTCCTCTATTGTCCATGTATATTCTGAGAGAAGAAGCTTGTTACATGTGTTCCTTATGTAGCTGGAATTTTTCCTGTGTCCTGGCCGGTGGTCAGGACAAATCTCTCCCACTCTCGTCCCCCAAGTAAACACACAGAGGCTTATATTAATTATAACTGGTTGGCCATGGCTCAAGCCTTTTGCTAGCTAGCTCTTATATCTTAAATTAGCCCATAACTATTAATCTGTGTATTGCCATATGTGCTGTGGCTTTACCTGTGTCCCATTACATGTTGCTCCTTGGGTGGCTTGCTGGCATCTCCTCCACTGCCCCATCCCACCCCACCCCACCCCACCCCACTCCCACCCCCTGCCTTCTTCCTGTTTCTCTCTTTGAATTTCCCATCTGCCTCTAAGCTGCCTTGCCATAGGCCAAACAGCTTTATGTATCAAACAATCAGAGCAACATGTATTCACAGTGTACAGAAAGATTCCCCCATCATCCTTACATGTATGTTCTGGGAGGAGAAGCTTATTTTAGTCACTTTTCTATTTCTGTGATAAAACGCCATGAACACAGCAACTGTCTTAGGTTTTTATTACTGTGAAGAGACACCATGATAGCTGGGCAGCGATAGTGGCACACATCTTTAATCCCAGCACTCATGAGGCAGAAACAGGTGAATCTCTCTGAGTTCAAGGGCCAGCCTGGTCTACAGAGGGAGTTCCAGGACAGCCAGGGCTACATAGTGAGACCCTGTCTCAAAAAAAAAAAAAAAAAAGACACTATAACTAATCGGCAGACATCAGGAAGAAACAGTGAGCCACTAGGCCTGGCTTGAACCTTCTGAGACCTCAAAGCCCACCTCCAGTGACACACTTCTTCCAACAAGGCCACACCTCCTAACAATGCCACTTCCTATGGGCCTATGGGGCCATTTTCATTCAAACACCACAACAACTTAGAGAAGGAAAAGTTTATTTGGGCTTCTAGTTCCAGTAGGTCAGAGTTCATGATGGCAGAGTCAGGCATTATGGCAAAGAGCCACTTACATCCTCGCTGCAAGCAGGAAGCAGATGGAGCACACTGGTGACTGCAGGAGGCTTTTGAAACCTCAAGTCCACCCCCAATGACATACCTCCTCCAACAAGGCTACTCTTGGTAATCCTTCCCAAATAGCCACCAAAGTGGGGACCAAGTATTCAAATGCCCCCGACTATGGAGCACATCTCATCCAAATCCCCAACAGCTACATGCAGCATATTTGTGTTCTACTCATGGCAGATGAGAAAAGGACAGAGGACAAAAGGTCATTCTGTGTTTCTTAAGGCTTAATTCATACTGCCATTTCCACTGACATTCTGCTGGCTTAAGGAAGGCATTCCACAAAAGCCACAGTAATCTGGTGCTGGAATCTATTCTGCTTAGTCTAGTTGGAGATGATATGAAGTTCCATGGCTGAAGATGTGATGAACCATTCCAATACATGGGGAGCTGAAGAATATAGAGGTATAAGGCAACTGAACACAGGTAACCAACAGCAGAGGCTGGTCAGAGTGCTTATACTCCATGAAGAGCTTTGAAAGAATAAGACATAATATCATGAAACTATCTCCACAGGCCTTGCACTCGTGCGGCATTGTGTTACTTTCATATGTAATTCTCTATAAAATACAAAACCTACTTTATAGTACCATAATAAAGGTAAAGATTTTACAAGCACAGGGGTCTTAAAAATTATGGGTCCCATGGCAAATATAACATAGCCTTTTGTGCCCGTCTACCATAAAGACAGAAGTCCTAACTACAATCAGAAAGGAGAAATCATGCATATTCAGGCATAAGAATGCAGAAAGAGTTATGGGCTCAGTTAGAAAATTGCTTGGAGAATTTTTATCTCATGGACAAAGCCTCAAGTAATATACAACATCATATACTGAATGTTTTAGTAGGTAACTTTATAAAGTCATTTTCTTTCCTTTAAAAAGGCTACAATGTCATAATCCAAATAAAATGAAATGTGTTTTCTTATTTTCTGTTTTTGTTCCAAATTTCAACATTTCACTTGATGGTTCTTTGTTAGGCTCTATTTTCTCATGAGAAAGTTGACTTCATGAACCTGGAAAACTGGTATTATTTTCTTTTTCTTTTTAACACACAAAATCCTGTGATCATCTGTTTTTAGCTTAGTAAATATTTTCTGAATAGTTAAGGTGGGTTAATATATAATCCACAGCTTGCCATTAATCTGGCTATTTGAAGGGCACTAGATACTATGCTATAGTAATTAAGTTTTAATTTTAATTCAGTTTGCACACTTAAATACCAGAAGTGGTAACACTGTTCTATCAAAAATACTTAAAGAACATAATGCTATTCCTTCCAAATTCTGTAGCGTCATAATGTGTCACATGTGTAGCCAACTCCCCCTGATATCAAATTATCAATTCATTTATGTATGCCTTAAGACATGAACAGATGCAATCTTGAAAAACTGGAGTAGAGCTAAATTTCATATATCAGAATATTCTCTCATTTAACTTTCATATCTTATGTTAAAACATTTGAAGGTATAGTCCTACAGCAAAAGCCTTTAGGGGCGTGTCTACTATTGAGATTCACAAAGGGACTGTCTAGACATATCTGATAGGCAACCTTATGATTTCCTGCTGAAATGCTCACAAATATACAAACGAGAAGAAAACCTGGCATATGGCACTGTAGACTCCAAATGAAAGAAGACAAGTTGTGAAGGAGTCTGTGGAATTTCAACTGACTGCTTCTTTGATAATGATGGACTGAACCCCTATTGAGCCACTGCCCATGAGTTCCTCACTCTGAAAGGAACATAATAATACATAATGGAAAGACAGGAACAAATAAAGCAGCACATCAAGACAAGGGAAGCTCTTGGCATGTCCTCGGAGACTGCCTTTAATTCAGTGTACAGACGCTTTGCTGATAGCAAATAAATGTGAGTGGAGCCAATGAGAGCTCAACTTCTGTCTTTGTTGAACTTAATTTGATTAACATTTACCTCTCTAGGAATTCAGAAGCAATTCCTAGCATGCACCACATCAGAAAGAGGGGTGAGTGAACAGAAAGGAGCTAAACCTTGGGATTCTTATTTACTCGATGGTAGGAGCTAAAAACAGTCAAATAACTATTTACATACGACACTCTCCAAAGAAAAATCGCAGTTATCAGAGAACTTAATCAGAGACTTCGGTGTGGGTAAGAGGAGAAAACTGAAACATCAGACCAGCAAATATAGCTATATATCCATATATAGGTATAGAAACATGGACATTTAGTGACTGCTTTATTTGTTTGTGTACTTAGGATTGTACACATGGCCTCATTTATACTAAACACCTGCCTACACTACACTCAGCCCCTGGTAGACATATACTCACATCCTAGGCCAGCAGTTCTCAGTTAGAGCTCCAGTGCTTTCAGAAGGAGCAATGTTTTCTTTCTTGTATGCAACAGTTGACTTCATGGGCACTTGTTTCAGTGTGTTCCCAGTATCAGTGTGGGTAGCAAAGACTTAAGGCAGGGAGCAATAATCATCTTATTATGCTTAAAGATTCCACGGGTCAGGAATTAGATAGTCATACTTAGGATGGCTTGGCACTTCTTTATCTAGGCTTCAGTTGGGGAAAGGTTAAGATGGGGTGGATGGCCACTAGGGGCTGGAATCATCTAAATGTATCTCTAGCCACGTAATGTGGCATAAGGGCAAGATGGATTGAAAGTCTGACTGCCCATCGCTGCCTTCCCTTGGAGTCTCTCTTCATGGCTTCACTCTACTCTGCAAGGTACCCCCCGAGGACCCTCAGGTTTGCATGCACCCAGCGCCCGGGGCTCTGAGTTGAAGTGTTTCAGGGAGCAAAGTCAAAGCTTCATGGCCAGCAGCAGCACTTCTGCCTAATAGGTTAAGAGTGAACTTATCACGCCCACATTTGAAGTCAGGGACAGTTGTGTTTTTCAATGGGAAGAATAGCCAGGGCAATATTGGATCAACTTTAGAAAATAAAATCTGCCACAACCTGTCACTGAGATAATGCCACAACAATTTAATCCAAAAACATAAAAACACAAGTTATTATCTTCTTTGTAATAAAGACCAAATGTTTTGATACAGAGTTTACTAGACTAAAATCAAAGTGTTCCCCTTTTTAGGAGGGGGGTACTATTCATTTGGACTGTTAGTGAAATTCAGTTCCTCGAAGTTTGAGAATCAGGTCTTCATTTTCTTGATAGATGACAGGTAAGGGATATCCCTGGTTTTTAGAAGTCATTCACATTCCTTGTTTATGACCATTTTCTTCCTTAAAAACCAACAACACTACCAAGTCTCATTCTCCTGTAACATCCCTCTGATCTTTATTAGATTATCATACCTCTCCTAGACTCAAACACAGAAAGGTGGAAAAGTCCAGACAGTCTCTTCATAAATTTTAAGCCTTTAACAGCTTAAAGTTTCTTTTGTTGTTTAAAGTAACATGCAAAAGTTTCAAGGATTAGTATAGAGCCATCTCTATATGAATAAAAGAGCCAAGGCTCTGCCTGCCTAACACATATCCTACAATATCTACTGATGTTCTGAAATTTTCCTTTTGATAATGGCCAATCCCTGGCTAGATATAATTGAGATTTTGCAGATCAAAGTTGCCCTTCAGATTTAGATCTGAGACTACCCAAAGCCATTCTAGCCAATCTGCCTACTGGAAAACACTGGGCACAAACAATAATGCTCTATGAATTCCAAAAATTGGAGGCAGAAAAAAAATCATTTATGGTGGGTAGATGGCCTAGCAGATAAGAATGCTTGCTGACCTTTCAGAAGACACAAGTTCAGTTCCCAGACCTTCATCAGACAGCTCACAAAGACAATTCCAAAGGATACAATATTCTCTTCAGGCCTTCATAAGCTCCTGAATATACATGCATAGACACATATAGAAATATGCATATACATAATAAAATAATTTTTAATTTTCATTTAAGTGGAAATGGCATATATTTATAATCTCAGCACATGGTAGAGGGAGACAGAAAAATTATGAGTTTGGGGTCAGTATGAGCTATATAATAAGGCCCTATCTTCGAAATTTCATTTTAAAAATCATTTTAGGGAATGGTTAAACTTGATTGTCAACTTGACAGGATCTGAAATCAAGTTAAGTCTTGACAAAGCTGTGGCAGCCTTTCTGGAAAGGGTAACTGAGGGGAGAAGTTTCTCCCTCACAGCAGGTGGCACCAGCCAAACAGTGGCCCAGGTTAAAGGAAGTCCGAGGGAAGCTCAGGGTCCTGCCAGCCTTCTCTGTCTTTACTCACTCTGTAGACCGGCCTGGCCGCTCTTAGCTGCTGGCATTAGAGGCAACTGTGACATTTTTAGTCTTCAAACATTTTATAGTAAACGTATTATTTTTGTTATTGGAATTTTTTTTTAAACAGTCCTTGAATTCTACCATTCTGTCCTGTAGTGATAGCACAGATCTGAGGTTTGTACTTCTCATTCTTGCTAAAGAATGGCTGAAAGTTCTCTCTCTCATTTTGGGAGAACTGAGAGCCCCAAGTTGTTTCTCCATTCTGCCTCCTGGGATGAACATCTTTCACAAGCTTGTATTGATTACTTGTATTTTTTTTTTTTAAATCAACTTGACACAAACTAGAGTCACAATTCCTTACTTCAGGTAAGGAATTGACTCCGTTAGATTGGCCTGTGGGCATGTCTTGGAGGACATTTTCTTGATTTATTGACAACTGTGGGTTGTACCACCCATGGGCAGGTGGGGCTGGGGTTGTATAAGAAAGTAAGCTGAGCAAGCCATGGATATAAACCAGTAAGTAGTGTTCCTCCATGGTCTCTGCTTCAGTTTCTGCCTCTGGGTTCCTGTCTTACATTTCTGCTCTGATTTCTGTTCATGATAGACTGTAAGCTGTTAGATGAAATGCACACTTTCCTCTGCAAATTGCTTGTGGTGTCATGGTGTTTATAACAGCAACAGAAAAAGCTAGCTAGGGTAAAGCTTTAGAGATAGTCTCTCTCTCTCTCTCTCTCTCTCTCTCTCTCTCTCTCTCTCTGTGTGTGTGTGTGTGTGTGTGTGTGTGTGTGTGTGTGTGTGTGTGTGTGTGTTTTACTACAGATTAAACCTAAGGTCTTACACATTCTAGGCAACTACTCTACAACTAAGCTATATCCCTAGACTTAAAAACAAACATACAAACAAAAACTTTAGACAGGTTTTTTCTAAGTTATTCAGGCAGGTCTTGAATTGGCAATTGACTCCTGCCTCAAGTAGTTGGTCACAGGCCTGCACTAACAAGCTGAACTTACAATAGCTAAAAGATTGAAGTAATGCAAATGTCCATCTACAGATGACTAAATTAAAAAACACAGCAGATACACACAAGGGAACACTAGAAATCTTAAGGAGGATAGAAATTTTGACACAGAACTAAACATGGATGAGCCTGGAGGACATTGTGTGAAATGAAATAGAACACAAATGCACATATACGCACACATACATACAACTTCACATTCCTAGAGACATGCTAAGTGAAAAAGGACACACTCACACACAACATGCACACACCACACGTACACACCACACACAGACACCATATCACAAACACACACACACACACACACACACACACACACACACACACACACACACACACCTTTACATTCCTAGAAACAGAAGCAGAATAGTAGTAACCAGAAATTGTAGGGAAAGGAAAATACAGAGTTCTTTTAATGAGTACAGTTTTGGTTTTAAAGAAGAAAGTGTTATAGAGATTGCACATGAATTCACTTAACAGCTGTACACTTTTTTAAAAATTAAGATGCCTCTGGGTGGTGGGGCATGCCTTTAATCCCAGTACTTGGGAGGCAGAGGCAGGTTGATTTGTGTGAGTTTGAGGCCAGCCTGGTCTACATAGGGAGTTCCAGCATAACTAGGGCTGTTACATGAGCAAATCTTGTCTCGAGAAAATAAACAAAATAAAACAAACAAACAAACGAAAAGATTCCAGCCTTTCTATCAGGTGTGCTTTGCCATAACTTTTCCAAGAAAAGTTTCAAATAGAGACAAAGAATACCGAAAGGAAAAGCAGAAAGTGCTGTGTAAGACAGGCAAGACAGTGTGTGTCACACACCAGCAGGACCTGAGCACTGGGCCAGCGGGACTGTCCCTTTGATTACTGCAAGTCTTCATTTACTAAATTTGTCCACTGCTTTATTAATTCTGTGAGATGAAGACTGTGCATATCCACTTGTCACCGATTAATGGATACCTGAATAACATGTAGCACTCACAGGGCAATAAGCTTTCCTGAAGCCACAATCTTAGGGAGACTCAATCCAGAGATCAGCACTGTGAGGAAGTGGACCGTGAATGACATTTGGGGGATTCTTTATTTTCCCGAAAAACTCTGCGTTTAGTTGAATATATGTACTTTCACTGGAAGAAGGTTTTTGTTGTTGTTGTTTTGTTTTCCCCCCATTGGCAGATTTTCAAGGGTCCCCAAGGTTGAGGAATATTGTTACCGAACCAGGCACTTTGGCACACACTTGCAATTGCAGCACTTGAAGGCAGAAGGATAAAGAGTTCAAGGCCAACATCAGCTGCATACTAAGTTAGAGGCTAGCCTAGGCTACATGAGATACTTTAAAAACCACAAAACAATATAAAACATGGCATAAGGAAGTGCTCCTTGCATGGTACATCTATTAAATGTCCCTGGTGCCCGTACATTTCAGGGATCTCTCCAGTAGTAATCTAGACAGAACATTTCTGTGCCCAGGATGTTGTGGATTTAACAGGCTGAGCATGACTACTCTTCATGGCTAGACGTTTATAACATACATTTTCTTCTGTAGAACAAACTTGAATGGATTCAGTTTTAGTCACATCTGTGACAAATTCTTCAGTTATCCGTCTGTTCAAGATCTGTTATAAATTCAGTGTCTTTGACAGTGACACCTGCGTCCATAGCAGCTCTTCCCTGCTGGGTTGAAGTTTTCTGGAAACAACCTCACAGACACAGCCAGAGATATGTTTCTATGGCAAATAGAAATTTCATCAATTTGATAATAAAAGTTAACCATCACATTCCCCATCCTTTGCCCTTCCATCTCACCAAACATTTTGATTTAGATTGGTTTGGAGAAAGGCTTGATCATTGAGATTTTTGTAAAGATACTCTAGAAATTCTAATCTTCAACTGGTGTGGAAATTTTAAATCTATTTAAATGATTGTGCAATCTTCTCTTAGATCTCATCCCTCAATTTGAAAAGCAGTGTTGAAATAGTCTCTTTGGTGTTGTAGTGATGTTCAAGTGTTCTCGTTAGTATTTATTTATTTATTTATCTACCTATTCACTTATTTATTGTAATACTCTCTTTCATGTACTTAACTGTATCTCAGGAAACTGAGGCTTGTACTTGCTTATCTATTGTGGCACTCAGAAAAACGCACTTGAAGCATGTAGAAAAGACAGAGCTTTTCAAACTTTCCTCTTAGGCTTCAGTGTGGTAGAGAATTACCTGGCATCCTCAGTGTAAAAAAATCTGACTCAGTATGTCTACGTTAGGGCTTGTGATCAGTGTTTCTAATAAGTTCCCGGGGAAAGTTCACATTGCAGGTCCATGGGCCTCACTTGATCAGCATGGTGAAGATGTTTTGGCGCTCCTCTTAATTATTGTTTTCTCCTTTCTCTGGCTAGATACCTCTGCATTCTTTCTCTTCGTTTTGTATAATCTCTTACAAGGCAAAGAGTATATTGTTTCCTTCCCATTGAAAGACAGATTACGTCATATTTGGGGCCCAAGATTTCAAAGAATCCACCTCTCAACCTCAAATGGGCAGGTAGGTGAAATTGAAAGTTAAGTATCAAAGGAGTCAGTCCCCACTTGCTGCTGTTAGTGTGTCCTGCTGCTATAGTATACTGTGGCAGCAACACTCATGTATGAAGGTGTACATGTGTATCTACTTGTGAGGCAATGAACATTCGAGATTTATTTTATCCAATTATACAAGAATGCTAAAGCATTCTTTTTAAACACTGAAACCAAGTAGTATTTGCATAGCATGATATTTTTGCTTATATTTAGCACTGTTTTATGCTGACATCACATATTGACAAATTCCTGTCTTTACTAGTATATCAGCACTTTGAAGGCAATGACTATTATGCCTTGCTCATCTTTGCATCACCCCAGAGCCTACTAGGTACTCAGTAAATGTTTCTTCAACAGTGACTGTATGCATTGTTAATCACATGAAAATGCTCAGCGATGCCACCTCAAATCTCAGCAGCTTAAAATGATTAGCATTTATTTTCTTAGCACACTAGTCTCTAGATGAATGATTTGTTTCTGTTTGGGAAGTGTAGTTTCTCTGATGAGACTGGATTCATTGACAAGTCGGATGGTTAGTTCCCCACAACCTGGGTGGTGGGAGTGATCAGGCATGTGTCCCTTAATCACCAATGACCCAACCTATTCCTTCTTTTGAAGCGAAGGCAATAGCACAAGTATACAAGTGGAGATCAATAAGTGCTTTGCAAGCTTCTGCATGTGCCATATTTGATAATGGCTCATTGATCCCAGCAAGTTACCCAGCCAAGCCTGAGTTAGGACAACAGTGATCAAATGGGAGAGGCAAAGAATTGAAATCGCCTTTTGTAGTCACTCTGTCAAAGTATTTCTTTCTGCTATCATGCCCCAAGTCTAAGATTCCCACAATGTGTGAAAAAGCATGGTGTACCAGAGTCCTTTTTGGTTTTAATTTTTGAAAACCACTAGTTAGTTCTATCATAATAGAGGCTTGATCTGAAGTGATTTAGTCAAAGGCATGAAGATCCTGATTTTTACTGGAGTACAGCCTAGACTTCATTACAGTCCATTCTCATGTCAGGTGTATCAGCCACAATCCCATCCACCTGCTGGTGCATGATCCTTCCAGGCACTGGGCCAACGTGCAGGGGAGCAGACACCATGTGTTTAATCAGCATCTGCATCTTGATTTGAGGGGGGAGTTTCTCTTTGAGCCATGTTAAACAAAAACATAAAAATTACCTTAAAAGCACCTTGATGAAAAGACTCTGTTATCAACTTTCTCATCAGATGGGAGGAAAATTCTGAACAGGGAGATAAGAGGCCAACAGCACTGACTTTCCTGAAAAAGAAGAAAAAGAAAAGCATAATAAGTGCCTAGTTTAACAAAATGATCATAAAGAAACCATTGATTGTAATAACAAGAAAAACTAAATAACCAATGTCATTTTCAGTGTCCCCTTATTCTTCTACCACAAGGAGATGTATTACACAAAACATATGTGCATAATTGAGAGGAAAATAAAATTGCTTAAAAAGAGATACTCAACCGACAGCAATAAAATTTAGACCAAATATCAGAAAACTATTAAGCCTTGCTATAATATTGGTTAGAGTTCCGTTTTCTGATTTGGTCGGTCCTAGGAGTCCATTAAGCTGCTGTTTTGTTTAAGCTCATGGAAAGGTAAACTAATCTCACATAATGGGCAGAAGACATGGCAGCCTGCTTTCTCTTCTCCATGCAGGGATGCTTGAGGAAAAATGGATGCTTCGGTAGGATTATTGTATTCAATGTGTTACTCCTGGGAAGGCAGAGACTTGTGGGGAGATACACCTTAGGCCAAAGAAGGTTTTTGTTTTCTTTTCTCCTTTTCTAAACTCATGTAAAATTGTGAAATGGATTAGTTTGATATTCAGTTCCCAGCTTTAACCTTTTTGTCTGGATGGTACTCTGTCGAAAATCACCATTTGAGATCCAGATAGAAAATTCTGGTTTCTTTTACCTACCCAAAAGACCTAAAACCCACTTGCATGTCAAGGTTAATTATAGCTAACAAGCTGAAGCATTCCCCATACCTAATGAGAACCAAGTTCTCCAATGAAGGTTTCACTGGTGAAGGTGTCTACACCATTTCCACACTTGAATGAACATCCAGTTGGCTGTCTCTTTGCAAGACAGAACTCTGAAAGTTAAAGCTAATATCTAAAACTATATAAGCATGTCAGGTATAAAATGGAAGTAAAGAGGCTTCTGTCCAAATATAGCAGGTTGAAGACCTCTAATTTTTTCCCTTACTAACAGCTCACCAAAAATTCAGAAAAGAATGAACTCAAATGGTCAAAGCAATACTAATGGAGACAATAGAAGATGGGCTGTTAAACTTAAATTTAGAAGACAAACAGAAGGGTACACAATAACTGATGTGCTTTTCTCTACCTTGTTTCTGGAACATGCATGGAGTGAGCGGTGGTTTCACAGGTGAATGTTTGATGAGTTGAGTGGACAGCTCTATCCAGAACTGTGAAGGAGGCAGGCATGGTGGTGCATGCCTGGTACCCCAGTACCTGGGACACTGAAGCAGGAGGGTCCTGAGTTTGAGACTGGCTTGGTCTAAAAAGTGAGGCCTTGTCTCAAAATAGAGAACAAAGAAAGAGTAGCTATGGCGGAGGGAGGGACAGAGAGAAAGAGGGAGAAGGAGAGGGGGAGCGGGAGGGGGAGGGAGAGGTTCATTCTGAGATTTACTCTATCTGCAAACAGCTTAGCCTGTCATGTGGATGTTGACAAGGCATGGGACTCTTGTCTCAGAAGCAAAGCATTCTATTACTCATTACACAACAGCAGCTTCATGGTCATATTGGCTCCCCTTGCCTCCCAAGTCCCCCAAGAATGAAGCTAAACAGCTAAAGCTGATGCATAGACAGCAGTTAGGATCATAGCTAATGAACGAGAGTTCTGGAAAATCTAGGCTTACTCCCTGATGCCTCTTGTAAATAAACCTGCACAGATTTTGCCTTTGAAGGAAACATTATCTTTATTATATTGGACAGCAAAAACTCTGCAATCCATTCTATCTAGCTCTCTCTTCCAAGACTTTTGGTTATATGAAAAATGCTGGTGGAGGGGGCAGGGAGAGAGAGACAGACAGACAGACAGACAGACAGAGACAGACAGAGAGAAGCTATCAATATCCTTGATAATAAGAAATGCAGAAATAGAGCCACCGAGAGGACTCAGTAGGTAAAGCACTTGCTGCTAAGGCTGAAGTTTGATCCTCAGGTCCTACATGGTGGAAAGAGAAGTTACTCATACAAGTTGTCCTCTGACCTCTGCTTGCACACTGTGTTGCATGCATGTCTACATCACACCTTCCATCCACAAAAATAAAAAAGTGAAAAGCCATCCGGCTGTCCTCCCTGCTGCTTCAGAGAGTGTGGTTTGTGTGCACTGAGGTGTTTCTTCCTGGATCTTACAGGACCTAGGTTCTAACAACAACTCTTCCTATTTGTCTTCTGGACCCTAGGATTGGTAACTTTTCATGGCATTTTCAATATCCATGTTACTTTAGCATTCAACTTTGGACCTTCCTGCGCTTATCTAGCAATTCTCTGTATAAAATAGTCTCGATTTGGAGATGTTTGTGTGTTGGTGTCTCTTGCTGTGCCGTTCACAGTAGCCAGGAAAGGGAACTTGCCTAGATATCAACTGGTGGATGGAAAAAGAAAATGTGGTGCATATACACAATTGAATTTTATGCAGTTGTAAAGAAAAGTGAAATCATTTCATGTGCTGGAAGATGGATGCAACTGGAGATCCTATTAAGCAAAGTAACCCAATCTCAGAAAGACAAGTGCCACATTTCCCTCTCATCTGCAGAAGAACCAAGATTTAAAAGTGATATATATATAGCTAGATAGATGCACACACCACATATATTGGCATATGTATAAAATCTTAGTTACTTTTCTATTACTGTGATGAAATACCATGACAAAGGCAACTTATATTAAAATAAACAAGCGATCTTTTAATTTGGGCTCATGGATGCAGAGGCTCCCCAAATGGGAACAGGGTGGCAGCAGGCAGGCGCTGGAGCAGTAGCTGAGAGCTTACATCTTCAAACGCAAGCATGAGGCAGAGAGACAGTGCTAACTGAGAATAACTTGGTTTTTGAGGCCTCTAAGCCAGCCGCCCAGTGACACACTTCCTCCAATAAGGCCACACCTCCTAATCACTGCATTCAAATATATGATCCTATGGGAACCATTATCATTTAAACCTAGTGAGTGTGTGTGTGTGTGTGTGTGTGTGTGTGTGTGTGTGTGTGTGTGTGTGTAGAGGATTGTGAGAAACCCTAAAGGTGAGGAGATAGAGAGGGTGATGGAATGTATGTCCTCAGAAAGCAGAAGAGGAAACTAACTGGGGGTGCAGGGAGGTCATTGCAGAGGGAGGAGTCCAGGAAAGGGAGGAGGACAAACAGGAAGAAGGGTAATAGCATGTCTGTATGAAGATCAATCAATTTGTAATTTGTAAATAAGTTGTAGATAAGTACTCTGCCTGAATAATTTACAATCAATTTGTAAATAAGTTGTAGATAAGTACTCTGCCTGAAATACTTGATATGGGCTATATTCTCTCATTTGGGAGCTTTACATTTACACTGGAATGAGTGGTTTTCTATAAGGTGTCAGAAGATATCAGAAATCTGGGCTAAGGAGGTGACACGGTTAGGTGGAATAGGCTCCCAAGAGCTGGTGGTGCGCATCTCACCCAACTCTGTGGTCAGTGACGTCATGATGGTGACATGAAGCTAAACGATAACACACCTGACGTTAGAGTGAGTTCTTGTTCTAATGTGTCTACATTTTTATTTTTACTTTCTTTCTCTTTTATTTATTCTTTTCCTCTTCTTCTTTCACTTCCCCTGCCTCTTCTTTCTTTTTCTTTTTTTAATTGAAAACAGATTTTTTTCATACAATATACTCTGATTACAGTTTCCCCCAACTCCTCCCAAAGTCTTCCTTCTTCCCCACCACCCAAATCCATACCCTTCCTTTTTCTTTCTCATTAGGATACAAACAGGCATCTTAAACAAATAATAAAATAAAATAAGATAAAACAAAAACAACCCAGAATAAGATATAACAAACAGAAGAAAAAGAGCTGAAAGAAAAGGTCAAGAAATACATATAGATGCAGCAATACTTCAGACTGAGCTCAGGACCTTGTTCATATTCAGTAAGTTGTATGCCTAGTTCCTTGTTTTCTCTTCTATTTTATTTTTATTAAAGTGTAGTTCAAAATATCAAAAAGCACAGCAAACTCTTGCACAGATATGCTAGCCAAGCTTTAACAGTTAGCTTTCTTTAGAGGGAGAAAAAGAACCTTTATTGTATTGTATGCTGGCTTGAATGTTGTAAATACTCCATTCATGGACAGCTTCATGTCATCATTAAGATATCACTAAACTCAGAGCTGGGATGAGATGTGCATCACCAACTCTTGTGAACTAGTGTGAGGAGCTCCAGAACATTCCTGCCCCTCCCTCCTCCTCCTCCTCACCTTCCCCTTAACCACTTCCCCTCTTTTAACGTAGGTTTCTGGTACCCCATACTTGTACCTGAAGACAATTTATGGAAATAATGCTCATTCCCAGGGCAGAACATCATTTAGTGCAGAGCATCATTCGGTGCAGGACATCAACAGCATCTATCCACTCACCTCACTCTCTGCTTACTCTTCAATTAGTTAATTTCTACTTATGCATGCTTCAGTTTTAATGGCATTTCTAGAGGGAAGCCTTCCTGGACCACCTCAATTTAAATTAGGTCTCACCTGCTGGTCATTCTCATGCCACTTTATCCTTTAACTTCATGGCATACATCCCAGTTTGTAATTATGTAATTATATTTATGTTCATTTATTTATTGTGTGGCCTCTTCCACTAGTTTATAAACTCCAAAGGGTCAAACTCATCATATATTTTGTCCCCCTCTGTATTATTGAATAACACCTGAAAAGCACTTTGAACAGTAGCTGGCATGGTATGGATGCCCAATAAATATTTATAGAATGAAGGAATGAATGGATGGATAATTAAAGCAATGAATATCTAATATATGCTAGATACTCTCTGGAATTCTTTCATGCATGCTGTTTTATTTTTTATAACACCCTTAGCTGATAGTTATTACTGTCCTCATGCAGAGGAGGACATTGTCTCAAACAGACTAACTAATAGGCTTCAAAGTCACATAAGCAGCATTATTAAAAATTAGGTCATTTAGTTAAAACTCAAGTTTTTGTGTTTTTGTCTAACATCCATATTCGTGATTTTTGTTTGTTTGTTTGCTCATTTTGTTTTCTTTTTTGAACCAGGGTCTCAATATGTAGTTCACACTGATCTCACCGTGTATACCGGGCAGATCTGAAACTCCCAGCAATCTGCCTACTCTGCCCATCAAGTGCTAGGATTGCAGCCGGCCCCACAGCCTGGCTTTCTTGCTTCTCATAAGGTCTTTAATTGAAACTTATTCCAAGTTTGCACATTCTGTGGCTGACAGTCTTTCCTGATGTAACAAAATATCAGATCTGTCTCTAATTATGTCTTTAAGGAGAAGCGGCATGGAGCTGCAGGAGGGCCTGTGGCCCTTCGCAGCCGAATAACAAAAGAACCTGAGATAGTTGAAGATAAAGCATATTCAATATCCAGATCAGGGGATCAACAAAGAAAGAACTGCACAATTTTGAGGGCAAGTTAACATGTCTCATTTGTTACAGCATTTTTGAGGATCCTTGAGTACTGCCATGCTCTCACACATTTTGTAGAATTTGTTCGGAAAGCATTCTTCAGGCATCTGGTAACTTTTATATTTGGAGACCTTTGTGAATTCCATTCAAGTGTCCTAATTGCAGAAGTATTATTGAAATTGCTTCAACTAGTATAGAATCCTTACCTGTCAATTTTGCATTAAGAGCAATTATTGAAAAGTACCAGCAAGAATACCACCACCCAGATGTTGTCACCATAGAGGCAACCATTAAATGTTTATTGTCTATTAGATAAAAAATTAGTTTGTGGCCATTGTCTCGCTATAGGCCAACATCACGGTCATCTTAGAGATGACCTTCAAAGTGCCTATCTGAAAGAAAAGGAGTCATTTAAACAGTTAACCGACACACACTGGACAGTTATCACTCGTCTTATTGAGAAGCTTAAAGAACAGAAATGTCATTCTGAGAAAATGTCCCAAAGTGATAAGGAAGTTGTTCTCCAGTATATTAAGGAGCTTACTGACACATTGGAACAGAAAAAAAAAATGTTTTTTTGGCAGTTCTCTGTGATGTTAGCAAGCTGATTAATCAAGAACACTAAAAGCTCCACTACTTTTGGGGAGGGGGGTTCATTTTACTAATTTGAAGAAAAAAACATTTACCATTAAGTGACTACAATCACAATCCCTTCATATAAGAATAAAATTGCAGAAGGCAATGGAGCTGACTGCTGGTGGGTAGACTGGGAGCTCGGATTTCTTCCTGTCGGCAAGATCAAGCTATTTCAACAATCAAAGTCCACTCAGTAGAATGTGGACTTTGTGTGTGAGGAGGGCCTCTCAAAGGCGGGCAGTGTCACCACAACATGTCGCAATGCGTGCTATCTCGTTTGGCATTCACTACTAATCTCAGTGCGTCTTCCCGTGCTGTGGAAGAAGGAAATCTAGAAACTGCTATTTGACTTCAGGATCCAAATTGGACCCCATCGGTTAGATGTGCACATTACAGCACCTGGTGGCAGAAATGAAGGGAAGACGGTGCTTTTGAGTTGGGAAATGGGACTGTTGATAGCTTGTTTGTATTAAGAACCAAGTGAGGCTGTGGTGATGGCTCAGTGCATAACGTGCCTGACAGGCAAGCGTGAGGACCTGAGCTTTGATGTCCACACCCTCCCAAAAGCCAGGAGCCCCAGTGCTGCGTGAGGTGATGTGGTGGACAGATACAAGAGGATCTCTGGAGTTCGTTGGCCAGTCATTTTAGCCACATGGATGAGCTCCATGTTCAGCGACAGAGAAATCCTCTATCAAAAATTAGGTAAAAGAGCTGAAGAGAGTTCGGTGTGTGCTTACTGCTCTTGTAGAGGACCTATACTAGAAATCGCTGGTGGCTCGTAACACCCATAACTCCAGCTCCATCCAGTTCCAGGGGCATTGAGTGTTCTTTTCCGGCCTCCTCAATCACCTGCACTCAGAGCAATTGAAGAAGACACCCAGTATTGGCCTCTGGCCTCCACACCATACACACACACACACACACACACACACACACACACACACACACACACACACACACACACACATATTCACATAAAGATACACACACTCAAGAACCACCTAAGAGATTAGTGAGGCACACCTCTGAGTGTGTTGGTGAAGGCATTTACAGAGATGGTTGTCTGAAGCAGAAAGATCTGCCTGGAAAGTGGTTGTGGTTGGTACCATCCCAGGCGTTAAGAGCCTGGATAGGATTTAAAAAAGGAAAAAAGGAGAATGTTGTTCTTTGTTTTTGCACTTTTTAGGAGGCCTGCCACCTAGCTCTCAGATAAATCACACACAGGGGCTTATTTTTAATTATGAATGCCCAGCCTTAGGGTGACTTAGTTTCTAGCCAGCTTTTCTTAACTTATCCCATTTACCTTTTGCTTCTGGGCTTTTCCTGTTCTCGTCTGTATCTTACTCTTACTCATGGCTTGCTGTGTAGCTGGGTGGCTGGCTCCTAGAGTCCTCCTCCTTCTCTGACTGCTTTACTCTTTTTTTCAGATTTCTCCTTCTATATATCCTCTCTGCCTGCCAGCCCTGTCTATCCTCTCTCCTGTCTTGCTATTGACTGTTCAGCTCTCTATTAGACCATCAGGTGTTTTAGACAGGCACAGTAACACAGCTTCACAGAGTTAAACAAATGCAACATAAGCAAAAGTAACACACCTTAAAATAATATTCTACTACAGGAGAAGCTACCTGAGCTCTGTTTCTCCAACTCCTTGGCCACTATGATGTGGATTGCTCTGCCCGGCTGTGACTGACTAAACCCTCTGAAACCAGGAGCCAAATCAACCCTTCCTCTTCCTCAGCTGTTCTAGAGCTAATCCAGAGAGCAGAGCTACAGACACATACTTCCTCGGTTGTTCTAGAGCTAATCCAGAGAGCAGAGCCGCAGACACATACTTCCTCAGCTGTTCTAGAGCTAATCCAGAGAGCAGAGCTGCAGACACATACTTCCTCGGTTGTTCTATAGCTAATCCAGAGAGCAGAGCCGCAGACACATACTAGGGTGACTTGAGGGGTCAGGTGTGGTGGTATTGTGTTCACCAAAATATTGTGTACTCTAATAAATTTATCTGGGGTCAGAGAACAGACAGCCACTAGATACAAAGGCTAGAAAATGGTGGCACTCACACCTTTAATCCTAGCATTCCAGAGACAGAAATCCCTCTGGATCTCTGTGAGTTCAAGGCCACATTGGAAATAGCCAAGCATGGTGACACGCCTTTAATCCCAGAAAGCCAGCCTTTAATCCCAGGGAATGATGGCAGAAAGCAAAAAGATATATAAGGCGTGAGGACCAGAAACTAGAGGATTTTGGCTGGTTAAGCATTCAGGCTTTGGAGCAACACAGTTCAGCTGAGATTCATTCCGGATGAGGACTCAGAGGCCTCCAGTCTGAGGAGGCAAGACCAGCTGAGGAACTGGCAAGGTGAGATAGCTGTGGCTTGTTCTGTCTCTCTGATCTACCAGCATGGACCCCAATAACTCGCCTCAGGTTTGATTTTATTAATAAGAACTTTTAAGATTCCTGCTATAGTCAGGTTTGGTGTAACTAGGCCTAGTCAGATCTCTGGGTGCTGAGGAACAATGCTGACAGTGGCTTTCAGATTTTTAGGTCCTGGTATGGCACATTGCTTCAGTGACTTTGCAAATGCCTAATTTCCTACATTAAATCCCTTCCTGCTTAAAATCTCCAGAATGGTAATGTTTCTTTTAAGATAATATCTTCTGTCCAATTTCATAAAAACTCTGCTTAGTCCCCTGATTGTCCCACTTTCTCCATAATTTTGCCTCATTCTTTTTTATTATTAATAATTCATAATTTTCTTTCCCATTATGAGAATAAAATAATCCTCTTGAAAGAAAGGCTATTGAGTCCATGTTCAACAAACACAAAATTCTCATCCAAAAGAGATACAAGTTTATCCCATCCGGGCTAGGACTTTGTTGTCAGAAGCTAGACCATACCTAGCATTTTCCAGAGACTTGGGACAGCAGGTACCCCGTGATATGCTAGGAGACCTTCAGAGCCTCCTTAATTCCTATGTCATTGATCCTGACTGAGATGGACTGTGGCTGGTGTTTTCTTCAGTCCCGCCCAGGACCACAGCCGCTCAGACCCAACAGGAGGGACACAGGAAAACTTCAACTGCAATGGACTTCATCACTGACTGCACTTGTAGTTGAACAAAGACCAGAAGTCACTGGCATTGTCTTGTGTATCTCAGTTAAACATGTGTTTAGGTCAATGGTTTTCAAAAGTGGTCTCTGGACAAGTAGCATCAGCATCACCTGGGAAGTTGTTAGAAATGCAACTTTGTGGGTCCTACCCCAGGCATAATAGTAGAAACTCTGGGATATTGCTAAGTAATCTATATTATAAATCCTCCAGGTGATTCTGAGTAAGAATGATAAAGTTTAAGAACTGCTAGTAATCTGTGTATATTTACAAGGTTCTTCATGGGCAGTGATAACTGAGTTTCTCCATGGGTATGAAAATCCATCCGTGGTACTCTAGGTGGGACTTCCAGACTAGGTGGGACTCATGACTGAGCTATGGAGAAGTGTTCTTTGCAAGTGATCATTTATTTTCTGGAGTTAAATGATGTACTTAAGAGCAATGACAGCCCACAAAGAAGAGCTTTGTTGTACTTACCAAGATGAGAACAGTACTACTGCTTCGCACAGGGAAATTCAGTATTCTAAACAATTCAAGCCATGGAGCGAGCTAATGGTAGTGAATGCCTGTAATCTCAGCTCTGAGCAGGCGGAGACAGAAGGATTACTGCAAACTCAAGGTCATCTGGTCTATACAGTGAGTTCCAGGCCAAGAAGGGGGCCACATAGCAAGGAATTTGTATGTATTTGAACTTACAAAATTATATACAAGTTGGTCTAATTGCTTAATAAATGAGCCAATCTGAAAACAGTTTTTGAGACCTGTTCATTAACCTTCCTTTCTTGTCACTGTTTATGTTTTGCTTTGTTTCATGACGAAGAGTGACCCTGTGGTGTTGCCCATGCTAGCCAAGTACTTTGGCACTGAGATGCATTCCCAGCCTCATGCAGATCATAAAAATATTGAGACTTAGTATACATCTGTGTGATATCTCCAGAGACAAAACAAAATGTACTGCTTGTGTTTTTTAGATGAAAGAGTATTCAAAATAGTTTTTACTGGGAAATAATTTTTGGTAGCAATTGGATGGTGCTTAAATTTCAATTTCAATATATTATTTCAATATATAAATTTCACTATATTATTATTTAGTCTAAAACATGTACAAAATCAACTTACTACCAGGAAAGTATTTTACAGCAGCTGCTGCATCGCCTTTTCCTTTAAATAGGAATATGGGCTAATGCTGATTAATTTTAATTCATGTTTTCAATGACATGTATATATAAAGAAGTGTATCAATTACAGATGATAAAAGTACTAAATATTTTAAAAGATCAAATTCTTTAAATATTTCAAAAGTGTATAGCTATTTTAAAATTACCAAATACTCTTTCAGTGTATTTCACTATCGTCAAAGCTGAGAATGAAATAGTTGGGGACCAACTAATCATATTCTGTCCTTCTGCATGATGTTCTGAGAGTCGACCTTTCTGAAGCAAATCCTAGCTCTATGCATAATAGTTCCATAACCCAACTTCTTCCTTTGGTTACAAATTCAGGTATTATTGCACAATCTTGTTGAGAAAAATAGAATACCATCTTGATTAGCCAAGTAACTCTTTTATTCATTCTCAATAATAATGCAAAACCTGGACTACAGATTGATGTATGCATGTGACAGTATTTGAGGTAAAAATGAAGAATTATTTTCTTTTCTAGGGTTCAGTTCTTTAAAGAACTGGAGCAGCAACCTTTTTGTCAAGTTTTGACCATTTACCCTCTTTTATAAAATTTCCATTGGGCTATGTCTGCCTAAAGAAGGCTCATCCTAATCATGATGTTACCCTGAAGGACTATATAAAGGACAAGAAATAAACACATTCAATTAAACAATGGACCTATAAAGCGCCTATGCAAACATTTCTGCCCACCCTTTTTTGAGACTTGTAGTAGATCCTCTTAGTTGTAACTTCCCACTTCCATGCACGTAGTCTCTGTCTGACTTTTACTTCTGTTAGAAATATATCCACAACTCTGGGTTCTAAATTAAAGCTTTGCCTGTCAAGCTACTGTCTCCTGCTTTACTACTAAGTCGTGAGCAAGTCTTCCAGAGCCCCAGCATTCATTCTCTCAACTTTACTCACTTATCTCTTCAGTGTGGCACTGCACTCTGAATAATCTCCACTTCTTACAGAGAAGAAAGGGAAACGTTATTAGAGAGAATCCAGGCATGATCAACTGTCTAGATAGTGTTCTGCATATTTAAGTGATTTCATGAATATAAAATATTTTACAATATTTTGACAAGTAGGTTTCATCATCATCATCATCCTACTGAAACTGTGGTCTATGATTGTGTAGTTGCCAAGACCAAGATATAGGACTTCCCTCCTGCAACCTCCTACATATTTCTGCTAGTGATCACTTTCTCTATTTGAAAATTGTTTTCTGCCTATAAAATATTACGATATTGTTATAAAATTGAGAACAGTGCAATAATAAATAAAAAGTCAACCCCCGTCATCCATCTGTCTGCCTGTCTGTCTATCTATCTATCTATCTATCTATCTATCTATCTATCTATCTATCTATCTATCTATCTATCTATCTATCTATTTATCTATCTATCTATTTGGGTTTTTCAATACATAGTTTCTCTGAGCTGCCCTGGCTGTACTGGAACTCATTTTGTAGACCAGGCTGGCCTCAAACATGGAGATCCATCTGCCCCTGCCTCCCAAGTGCTGGGATTAAAGGCCACCACCACCACCCAACCTATCATTTATTCTTGTTCTTTAAATTTATTTATTTAGCTTCCCTTCTCTCTCTCTCTCTCTCTCTCTCTCTCTCTCTCTCTCTCTCTCTCTCTCTCTCTCTCTCTCATTGTATATGCTCACACACATATTCACTGGCATGCTCCAGTGAACTTGCAGAAGTCAGAGAACAACCTGTGGGTGTTTGTTCTTTCCTGCCACCATGTGACTTCTGGAGATCAAACTCAGGCTGTCAGGCGTGGTGACAAGTGCCTTTCCCTGATGAGCTAGCCACCTTACTGGTCCTCATCTCCACCATTTAGCATCACTTAACTTGAAGCACTGTGAACACTCTTCTTATACTGCAGGGTTTGAGCGTGCATGCATATTTCTATTTAGTAGAATGCTAATTTTATTCAGGACTTTCTTTCTTAATATTAAACTAAAGATATTTCTCTGAATCAGTTCCTTATTCTTCAAAACTCAACTTTGAGTAGCTGCATAATCCTGGCCTGTGAATGTAGCTTTATTTTCACTGCCCTTGTTCAGTAGAACAGTGCTTGGCTGAGCTGTGGGATGACATCTACTCAAGGCACAGTGTTCCGGGCAGTGCTCAAAGCACCTGGCATCTGCATCTTCTTTTGCTCTGTGACATCAGTACTATTTCTGTCCACCATTTGACTGATGACAGGAGAGCAAGGATACGAAGAGTGTCTTCTCCTTGCTAGTGCTGTCTGCATCCCTTGCCCTGTTCATCCTTTCCTTACTGTGCTCTGACTTCTCAGTCCCAGGAGTCACTACAACTCCAGCTGAACTTGCATGTCCTGGGCTTTGCTTTATTCTGCAGCCTTTCTGATTGACCTCAGAAGTGCTTGGGTTAATGATATGAGACTGGATGCCTCTTGGTATTCTTCTACTTGAGGGTTTTTCTAAAATAGCTCAAGCCTGAGATAGCCCAACCATCACCCCAAGACTACCTCACTTTTTTTCCTCCCTCAGTTTGGTAAGTGACCTCTAGGTCTGGGCATATAACTTAAGTGACCTCTAGGTCTGGGCATATAACTTAAGTGACCTCTAGGTCTGGGTAGATAACTTAAGTGACCTCTAGGTCTGGGCATATAATTAGGCACCATATCCTTAATATTTTCCACACTCCTATTTACCTAGTTCCTTACTGACGTCTCACATCATGGCTTCTGGTATAGATTCATGGAGTGGACTTCTCAGGGCTGTCCTGAGAGCTACATTTTCTAGAGTCAGCCTCCCAGTGTTGTATTAATTTGGCTCGGTTCTGTTTGCACCTTTACACTGGTGTCCTATTGCACCAGGGAAGGTGTAAGTCTCTGAGCCTGATGTTTAAGAGCTTATCTCTTATGGCAAAAAAAATTCTAAAATCTTTGTTCAGAGACACCTGTGTTTTTGACCCTGTTTGCTCTATTTGCAGTGCTTCACCCGCTGTCTCTGTCTTCCACCTTCCTACTCCTCATCCTCATCTTTGTGATTTAAGTATGCCAATCTGTCACTCTCCTTTCCAGGTATCTGTTAATTACTCCTCAGGAACCCTGCCTCATATGTTCCATTCGGCTTTCAATAACTATCAACAAAAGTGTGTTTTGATTCATGGTTTCATGCATGTCAGTCCAGGGTCCATTGGCTCTGTTTGCATTTAGGCCTATGGGTTGTGAAGCAATTCACTGTGGCGGAAGTGCATGGGAGAAGAAGCTACCAGCCTCAGAGTGGTCAGGAAGCAAAGAGAATGGAAGAAAACCCAAAAGGGTCCTAATATCCCATTAAGGGTATGCTCTCAATGATCTAACTCTCTTCTACTAAGGCCTGCCTCCTAAAATTTCCAACATCTCCTAATGGTGCTACAGTTTGGCAACTGAGGCAGTAATATATGGTCTTTGGACACTTATTCAAACTGTAGAACCAACTCACTACAACCTTGTAGAAATGTAGTGAAGTGACTTTTTTGCTGCAAGCTACAGGAAAACGTAATGGAATTCAGCTACTATCACAAAAACTACTACTTGGAAAAGTCAAGGACTTCTCCAAAGGTCAAGCCGTGGCTTAAGAAGTCTTGGTGATATTTTAGCTTTTGTATATATAATAGCTGGATTCTACAGTGACCTTCTTATAATGCTATGCATCCTTCCAAGAACTCCTAACAGTGTATTTATCCAAAATACCTATCAAGCATCCAAGGCCAAATGAAACACCACCTGTCTCCTAGGTCAGATGGACAGCTTTATTTCTTGTGCAATTTAGAGTGAGAACTTCCTTCCTTACAGCCTTACTAATAGACTCTTAATTTCTTACCTAACCACTTCTAAGAATATAGATTGAGCACATAAATTCCCTTCTTGACTAACCTATCATTAGTGTTCATTTGTGTTATAAAAGAAAGCCTGCCAGCCACTGCCTGAGGAAACTTCTTACCTGCCTTTATGACCCTGTAAGAATTCAAGCCTAGTGACTTTGCTCTGGCAGAGGATCACTATGGCTTGGATTTATAACTAAATACCTCAGAGACTGAGGGGACTGAGGTATAAGGAGAATGAAAAGAGGATATTGAGGATTTTTGTGGGAGAGGATTTTTGACTAGAGAACTGGGGGTCAGGATGGAACATGAGGAAGAGCCAGATGAAAAAGTACTAGATGGATAAGAACAAGATGAGAAGGACCTAGATGGGGCAGAACTAAGATGAGAGAATTAAGATAGAACTTAGAGGAGACAGTAGATGAATATAGAGAGAAACAAGGCAAGAAAGGAGCTAGGCATGAGAACAGAACTGAAGTTGTGTAGATAGGATTTTATCCCAGAGGAATAAAGTAGATGAACAAAGAGCATGGTTTACTTAGATTCATTTCCCAAAAATAATTCTCGCTGTCGTAGTTTCTCTTCTCAGCCCCTGGGAAGTATATTATTAAGGCTGGTTCTTTTAATAATATACAAGACTTTGTGTGTGTGTCTTCTATCAAAAACTAAACCCATCGAAGATAAAAATCTCTTGGTGTGCTTTTCTGTGCCTTACTGCACCTGATAGAGTACCTGAGACATCAGGCATACTTAGTAAATGTTTGGCAAATATGGCAATGAATAACTTTGCTGACAAGCATAATATATTTACATCTGTCTGTTTCTGTCTTTCACTTTGATGTTTATTATTTATCCCTGAGTTTTCATACTGTTGCTTCATGTTCATGTCTCATAAATAACTTGTGGGGACTGGGAAGATGGTTCAGTGTTTAAGAATTTTTTCTGCTCTTCAGAGGGCCTGAATTCAGTTCTGATTGCCAGGTGGCTCAGACCTGTAATATTACACACAGACACAGACACACAGACACACACACACACACACACATACACACACACACACACACAGTTAGAATAAAGAAACAAATTCAGTATACTTACATGTTATAAAATCAACATACAAAATTATTCTTGAAGCTTACAAATGAAGTTTCTAAAACATTAAGAAAACAATAACATTTATGATAGCATCATCCCCTAAATACAAGATTTAAGCATAAAGCCAAAAAAGATAAAGCATAAAGATACGAAAGAGATAGTTCTACACTGAAAACTAAAAACAGAAAAGAAATTGAAGAAACACAAAACAATAACTAACCTATGTTGTGGTGGTTTGAATGAAAATAGTCCCCATAGAATAATATATTTGCAGGCGTAGTTCCCAGTCATGAACTGATTGAGAAGGATTAGAAGAATTAGGAGGTGTGAACTTGTTGGAGTGTGGCCTTGTTGGAGAAAGTGTTTCATTGGAGTGGGCTTTGAGGTTTCAAAAGTCTATGTTAGGCCTTGTATCATCTTTTTTTTTCTGCTTGCTGCCTTTGAATCAGGATGTAAAGCTCTTAGCTGTAATGGTGCCATGCCTGCCTGCTTCTCACCATGATGATACAGACTAGCCCCTCTAAAACTCTAAGCAAGCTTCAGTTAAGTATTTTCTTTTATAAGAGTTGCCTTAGTCACAGTGTCTTTTCATAACAATAGAACAGTAACTGTGGTGGTTTGAAAGAAAATGGCCCCCATAGGCACACAGAGAGTGACACTATTAGGAGGTGTGGCTTTGTTGGAGTAGGAGTAGCCTTGTTGGAGGAGGTCTGTCACTAGGAGGTGGGTTTTGAGGTCTCAGATGCGCAAGCCATGCTCAATGTTCATTCACTTCCTGCTGCCTGCCAATCCAGATGTCGAACTCTCAGCTACCTCTCCAGCACCATGTCTGCCTGCATACCACCATGCTTCCACCATGATGATAATGGATTTAACCTCTGAAACTATAAGCCATTCCCAATTAAATGATTTCCTTTATAAGAATTGCCATGGTCATGGTGTCTCTTCACAGCAATAGAAACCCTAACCAAGACAGTAACTAATACATTTTCATGTTTTGAAAGAGTTAACATTGTTGAAACAAATATATCACCCAAAGTAATCCATATATCCAATGCAATATCCATTAAGGATTCAGTATAAATCTTCATAGAACTAGAAAGTAAACCCTTAAACTTAAATAGAACCACTCAAGATCATAAATGGCCAAAGAAGAAGACTAAAGCTGGGGAAAATCATACTACCTCATTTCCAAATAGACTATAAAGCTAAAATAGTTTTAATAAAAAACACCCTGATGCTAGTATATAACCAGGTATTTAGACCAAGAGAATAGTCTGAAAATCCCCAAAACAAACCCATGCATTTACATTTAAATTAGCATTTAATAAAGGAGTCAAGAGCATCCAATAACAAAAGGACATTGTTTCCAGTAAATGGTGTTGGGAGAAGTGGGTAATTACATGTGGAAATTAATGTTGGGCCCTTATCTCCCATGAAGAGCAAAATTCAACTTGAATTGAATTAAGGATACCTAGAAGAATACACAGGAGAAGGAGGAAGTAGAGGAGAAAGAGGAAGGAGGAACCAACCCAGGACCTCACCCATGCTGAGAAAGCACTCTACCAGTGAACTACATTCTTGGACCTAAAGCCTGATTTTGACGCAAGCTGGTTTAAGCTGAGTTTCTATCACTTGTACCCTTCCACACTGATATGATCTATTTCTCTGCTGGAAAACTGGATTCTTGGAAAAGAGAAGGTACAAGCAACTAACTAACCATCAATCTACTGCTTGATTTATTTCTGAATATGAGGTCTGAGAAGGTAGATTGGTGCAGGTTATTTTTTTGAGCATTACAATTTGTGTGTGTGTGTGTGTGTGTGTGTGTGTGTGTGTGTGTGTGTGTGTGTGATTCTTATAATAGAAGGCTATGTCATTTATATACTATTTACTTCTTTCTTTTCTGTTTGTGAGCCTTTTGTTTAATTTTCTTCTTTAATGCTCTGGCCAGCACTCCTTGCTGTGTATTGAGAGTGGGCATCTTGCCTTGACTATGGTCTCCGAGGAAGCTTTCCCCGTTTATTGTAGGTGTGATGATGGATGTAGTCCTGTGACACATGGTTGTTGTTACAATGAAGAGGGTTTGTTTGTTTGTTTGTTTGTTTGTTTGTTTGTAAGGTGTGTGATGGTCAGAGGACAACTTCTAGAAACTAGTTCTTTCCTTCCACCATGAGTCTGTAGGTCAAAATCAGATCACCATGCCTTCCCTTTGGAGCTGTCTCACCAGCTCTGAAGTACATTCTTCTGTATCTGGTTTTCTGAGAGTTTTTTGTTTGTTTGCTTGTTTGTAATCATGAAAGAATATTGAATCCTGTTGATATTTTTGCTATATCTATTAAATTAATCACATTTTTTTTTTTTTTTTTTGGTTTTTCGAGACAGGGTTTCTCTGTGTAGCTTTGCGCCTTTCCTGGAACTCACTTGGTAGCCCAGGCTGGCCTCGAACTCATAGAGATCCGCCTGGCTCTGCCTCCCGAGTGCTGGGATTAAAGGCGTGCGCCACCACCGCCCGGCAATTAATCACATTTTTATCCTTTATTCCATTAATGTGATTTATGGTGCCTATGATTTTTGATGCATTAAAAGTATATCCCCCAGGGCAACATTATTTTCAGATAGGAGGTGTATAGGTCAGTAAGAAATTTGTCCTCATGAAAGGATTAGTGTCACCACGGAAAGACTTTGCAGAAGACCCTCATCCTTTTTGTCCTACCCGCCTGAGGACTGTCCTTCCTTCTGGAAACTACAGTAAGGAGAAACAGACACTAGAGGACAGTGCACTTATTTTAGAATTCCCAGACTCAATACAAAGTTCTTTATTAATTAGCTTGTTTTAAGTACTCTGATGTAGTAAGCCAGAGGGTCTGGTCTACAGCAGTCTTGGAGCCTGGGCCTACAGGAGCTGGCCTAGTGCTGGGGTTTGCAACAAAATCTGGCATTCTCTTCACTGTGCTTCCACAGTAGCCTTGGGGAAAAGGTACCGTGGGTAATGATAGACTGTCCCTCCCTTTTATCTCTTTCCATTTTCGTGTGTGTGTGTGTGTGTGTGTGTGTGTAGTGCATGTATGTATATACTACATGTATGTATGTATGCATGCATGCATGCATGCAGTTTATGTGTGTGTGAGAACACATGTATGGGTGCACATGTATGTGGAGGCTAGAAGTTGACCCTAGAATCCTCTTCAATGGCTCTTTCACCTTATTCACTGAGGAATCGTTTCTCATTCATACCCAGAAATCACTGATATGGCTAGTCTTGACAGCCATCTTTGGGCATCCTATGCTTCTGCCTTCTCGGGACTATAATTACTGGTGGGCTGCCATGCCTACCTAACATTTGAATAATTTTTTAACATGGACTCTGGGGATTCAAACTCTGGTCTCCAGGTTTTTAGGCAAGCACTTTAACCATGAGGTCATTTTCCCATCTCCTGCCTGCCTTCTTTCATTCATCTTTCTCCATTTTTGCGCTCTCTCTGGTCTCATAGTGGCACACTGGGATTGATTCCTCAGGTTGTGTGCATGTTTTGCATGTGGACAGCTTGTCAGGCTGACATTCTGTGATGAGGCTGCCCCAGAAACACCTGTTCTCCACTTTGCCACTGTCACTCTCTCCTTTCATTAAAAAGTTTTTATTTAGGATTTGAATTTCTTTCCTCTGAAGTTTCTAAATCTAAACCAAACTTACCAGGTTCTAGATTTATATTTGCTTATAATATATTTCACATCTTGTTTCTTATTACCCTTGTTTTGGATAAATTGCTGTTACATCAAACCTCCTCACTTCCTTTTATTAAGGCAGTTATCCATTTACCACTTTTATCTGAATTATCATAGAAAAATTTATTTTCCTAATAAAAATAATTGACTTTCTTAACTGCAGTTTTATTCAGTAGTGCCTAACTTCACTTTTCTCCATAAGGGTTTTTACTGCAAGAAATTTAGCTTCTTTTTATTTAAGATCTTTGGGGCTGTGCAATTTTCTTTACTTTTGGTATTTCCAAATACTAAGTAAATGGCCAACCTTCCCTCTGTTGCTAGACACTTCAGAAGACTCTCAGAAGCTAAGATGTGATGCAATATTATGCTAAATTAAAATTTATATATTCTTTGATTTCTTTTAAATGGCTATTAGAAAACTTTTATCTTTGAGTAATGGATTATTGAATATCCAACATGATTTATTTTTATCTTTCTCTGTTCGTATTATCCGTATTAATCCACTCTTACAAGATCAGATAAAAGGAAGTTTTGCATCTGAATTTCTAATGGGCTCCTAAAAACACTTTTTTGCATGTTCAAATATCTACTTAGTATGAAGAAAGACTGGTTATTCAAAATGCTGTTACCTGTGTTCCATGTTCCAAAAGTTTACTGGAATCTATTGTTAGTATATAAATAATCTGTATTATAATGACCTGGTTCCTATATAGAAAATGAGAAAGCCAGAGTTTATAGAGCTTTCCTTTAAAAACAATTCTGAACAGTAACAAATTAAATTGATTTTTTTCTTCAGAGATCACATTACCTTCTGTGTTTATTTTCTTTTTAAAAATGAATCTCCATTCTAATAAATCTTCATCTAATAGGACTGCCTTAAAGAGACGCTTAATTAAATCAGACGAGAAAGGAAATCTGCCTTTCGAGAAACAGAACATATATGTTCTTTAATACATTTTCTTCTAATCAGCAGTCAGTAAAGCCTGCTTCTGCACATGGTGTGGTCTCCTGGGTGTCCTGGGATCTAATGCCACATATTAGCAATTGCCATCTGTATTTGGTCTCTGACAGGTTAGTAATCATTCTGTCTCTACCTCATGGAACTTCAAATTTCCTGACATCTGACAGGGAAAGTTTGTAGAAGACAATAAATGAGGTAGTTGATTTTCATGGATTTTAAAAAGTATGGTTTGAGGGCTGGTGAGATGCTCGGTGGGGAGCCACTTGTACCTGCCACCTGTTGACTTGAGTTTGGTCCTCAGGACTTACAAGGTGGAAGGAGAGAACTGACTCTTGCACTTTGTCCTCTGACCTCTACATGTGCTTTGGCACATACACATGTGCTTGCATATGCATCCACACATGCACAATACATAAAAAGTAAAAAATAAATTGATTAGGCTTAATGTGGTGGCACATGCCTTTAATCCTGGCATTTGGGAGGCAGAGGCAGGTTAGATTGCTGTAGCCTGGTCTACATATTGAGTTCCAAGCCAGCCAAGGCTGTATACTAAGATCTTGCCTAAAAATAAATTTAATTGAATAAAAAATGTTATTGGAGGTAAACAACACCTTGCACTTTAGCTGATTTTACATTGTTGTGTGGCAATACTGATGTTTACAGTACTGTCTGGCCACAGACAGGGATACTGTTCATTTCCACTTTTTTCACTAGCTCAAAAAGAAACCCAATAAAAAGTGACTTTTCACACCAACATTTTCTCCAGCATCCTTGCTTGTTCATACAAACTGACCAACCGTCGAAGTGGCATGAAAATAGAGTCAAACAGCTTTGCTCCTGGCTTGTTTCACTTAGCCTAATGTTATCAGCGTTCATTCATGTTGCAGCACATATCAAAATTTAATTCCTTGTTGTACATAATAGCATTATTTTGTACAGACAAACTGATTTTTGTTTATCCAGTCATCTGACAATGGACTCTTGGGTTGTTGTGAAAATGATGCTATGAAAAATTTTATATGTATTTCAGTGTTGATCTCTGTTTTTTGTTCTTTGGGGGTATCTATCCATCTGTCTGTCTGTCTGTCTGCCTTTCTGTCTCTCTCTCCCAGGTCATATGGTGATTATTCTTAGCCTTTTAAAATTAGCACATTTTAATTTATTTCTCTTGTGTGTGGGTGCATGTGTGCCATGGCACCTGTGTGGAGGTCAGAGGACAAATGTGAGGAGTCAGTTCTCGCTTTGCACTGTGTGGGTCTGGGGGTAGATCTCAGTTCTTTAGGGTTGACAGTGAGCAGCCTTACCCAAAAGCCGTCTTGCAGGCGCTGCCCAGCCTTTGGGGGCCTCTCATTCCTTCTCCATGGTGTCTGTATCACATTCCCACATTAATGTCCAAGGCCTGGTTTCTCTGCGTGCACAAGTAGCTTGCTTTCCTTAGTCTGTTTATTGTCACGTTAACCAGTGACATTTCATGGATGTAGTAAGTGGCATTTTACTGTCACCTTGATTTGGCTTTCAGTGAAGAACGGTGATCTTTAATGTGCTGTTGACCATTTCTAAATCTCCCTTGAAGAAATACCTATTCAAATTGTTTGCTAACTTTCTAATTAGGTTTCTTATCTTTTTATTATTGAGCTGTAGGAGTTCTGTACATATTCTGGATATTTATCACCTGCCAGATTTACAAAGCCCTCATTCTGGGGATTGTCTTTTTACTCTCTAGAGAACATCTTTCAAAGCTTAAAAGTTTAACTTTAATGAAGTCCAGTTTACCTATTTTTTTTTTTTAGAATTTTGCTGCATGCATGTTGGTGTCATATTTAAGAAATCATTACTAATCTAATTATTTGCCTCCATTTTTCTCCTCCTAAGAGGTTTATAATTTTAGCTACTAAATTTTATAATAAATCAATTATTAGTTTACTTTTATATAAATATAAGAGGTTTAATTTTTAAAAACAATAATTTGATTTAAAAATGTTTAATCATTTCTAAAACCAGATGCATATCTCCAAAAATTTAAATTTTAAAAAGAATTCACCATTCTTATCATTAAAATACAATTTTTGTAAAGATTTTACTTTTAATTATGTGTGTGTACATGTATGCCTGCATGCATGCATGTGTGTGTGTATGTGTGTGCATGGTGTGCACCTGAGTACAGGTGCCTGTGGAAGCCAGGGAAGAGCATTGGATTCCCTGGAGCTGTAGTTAGTCACACAGCTGAGCATCACCTGATTTGTGTGCTGGGAACATAGGTCTTCTGCAAGACCAGTGCATGTACTTAACTGATGAGACAACTCTTTAGCTCTAAAAGGTATAACTTCTAAGACTGAATACAATATAATTAAAATAAAAATTTTATGCTTGATATCTTAAATATATCCAATATTTTAAATACAAACTATTCAAGCTGTTTGTTTCTAAACTTTCTGCTTTTTTCACGTCCATGGTCTCTCGAATACATATTTCATTAAATGAATGTTTCCAAGGAGAATAAGAAAACTTTCCAAAGTATTTCCTTGTCAGCTTTTACTGAGATGCTCTGCAGCACAGCACAGATTCTAAAGAGCAGGCACAGCTCCTCCAGTGTGTCTTACTCTCTCTGCAGGAACTGAACCACTGTGATCTGTAAAGGGAGAATCATTCTCATGTATGAGGCCTTCACAAAGATGCTCTTGCTTCTGAGGAAACATGCAGGAGAACAGGGCTGGTCTCTCACGACTACACCAGCTGCCACTGACATAGTTTGAGGAGATTCCTGCTCCCATGACCTAAATACTGTCTTCTGATTATCAGGATACCAAATACTAGGCATGCTGTTTTCATTACTATATTAACAAATTTTGGTAGAAATAAATTTTACAAATATGTTAACATAGGGATCTCAAGACAAATTAAGTTATTTTCTGGAAGTCAATCATTGAGAAAAAAACTTCTGTTTCCTACTTATAAAATCAATTCAAAAGGTAGCAATGAACATAAATGTTCATATAGCGAGGGAAGACTGAGTTCTGTATGCTCAAACCATTAGCCATACCAACACCATTTAACCTCTTCTCTGTATACCCATGCTGCATTTATCTTGGTTTTGTATATTTGCTTTGTATCACATAAATTTTACTAGGAACTTTTCAGCCTTCTAAAAAACAGTGGATTTAAGAGTTTCACAGAAAATTTTTTAAAACTGTAATATCTGAACTAGGCAGGCAAATTAAAAATATGCACATGTATGTATGTGCATAATTGTAGATAAATATTTGTATACATACATATGAAGTCATTGTGTGGGTATATGCTGATTAAATACACATACAATGTATTTACTTATATATACTGATTGTATATGTAAACATAATAATCAAGGGAGGTAATTAGGAAAGTGCATCTATACTGATTATATTTATTGATTATATATAGATGTATACATGCATATCAACACATGTAGAGAAACCAATAGAAGATAGATCAGTAGGTAGGCAGATAGATAGAGAACATATCATGCTTGAGATTCTGATTAAATTCATTCTGTCAGGCTCGGGGGAAAAGGATGTTTTAAAAACTTTGCAGAGCTGGGTGGTGGTGGCACACATCTTTAATCACAACACTCAGGATGCCAAGGCAGACGGATCTCTGAGTTTGAGGCCAGCTTGGTCTACAGAGCTAGTTCCATGACAGCCAGGACTACACAGAGAAACCCTGTCTTGAAAAAACAAACAAACAAAAATAAACAAACAAAACAAAACGTTTGCAGGTGATTATAAATTATAGCCAGATGTTAGTGTTAGATAAACATAAGAAATGGAGAGCAAATAATAAAAGTAAATACTGAAAATATTGCTGTGGTTTGGACGTATCCCTGAAATTTCATTCATTGGAAACATAACCCCCTAAATCATATGCTTATGGTAACCATCTTGATATCGCTGCTTGCATGGATGGTAAGTGGACTAGTCAATCTTCTCATGGATTAATGGGTTGTTATGGGAGTGACTTTGATTCAAAAGTGAACTCTGACTCTCTTGCACAGTCTCATCATATAATGTGCTCAAAAGAGTCCCCAGCAGCAAGATGGCACATTTCTTTTTTTTATGAATTGCCTAATCTATGGCCTCAGCTCTAAGACTGACCTGTGTTTTGACATTTGCACATCCACTCTATGGATTTGAGAATCCTCTAGAAGTTCTCCAGGAGGCAGCCACCTCTTCACTGTAAACCACCCAGGAATCCATGCCTAAAAACCTCTTAGAGGTCTAGTGGCAGGGGAGCTAGATTCACCCCAAATTTCCCTTTCCTGTAGGAGAGTATGAGTTTTCCCACATTGTGGGCATTGGAACGTTTTTTTTTTTTTTTTTTTTTTATTCAGAAGAGAGTGAACCAAAGCCCACATCATCAGAATAATAATTAACAGTAGCTTTTACCTTCCTTTCCCAGGCCTGCTTAGTAGTGAGTACTAAAGGCCCTCAGCTAACAAAATAAACCCAGGATAGCTGTCTGTCTGTCTGTCTGTCTGTCTTTTTCTTTTGTTCTTGGAAGCCCATAATCCTCTATGGTCAGGGTTATTAACATTAACCTTTCTATCCAGATTTGTATCTTGACCTACAAATCTAGACTTCCTGAATGTCCCCATCAGTCCAGGCCTGGCTTTTTACATCCTGGAATTCAACTTCGGGGTGCTCTCTTCACAGCACTATTGCTAGGAGCTAGAGCTTTAATACTCACAGCCCTGGACTAATACATTCATGACTAGATGGCCTTCCTCTCCATCCTCCTCTGCTTATATAATGTATAAGTCCCAGGATGTCACCTCACTGAACCAGCCTAGACTTTCTTGCTTTCCATACTTTGGTCCAAATAACCACTACACTTAAGAAGGTACTTATGCTGGTTGATGTTTGTCAACTTGACACAAACTTAATCCATTCTTGGAAGAAAGAATCACAGCTGAGGAAATGCACCCATCAGAATGGCCTGTGGGTGAGTCTGTGGGGCACTCTGTAGAGTAGTGATTGATGAGGAAGGGCTCAGCCACTATGGATGGTACCATCCCTGGGCCAGTGGTACTGGGTAGTGTTAGAATGCAAGTCAAGCAAGCCACGCAAAAGCAAACCAGTAAGCAGTGTTCCTCCATGGCCTCTGCTTTAGTTTCTGCCCCCAGGTTCCTACTTTGAGTTCCTGCTCTGAATTCCCTAGTAACTTCCTGAAAAAACAAATATAACCCAGAATTTAGTGTAGCTCTCTCCTATTTCATATTGAAGATGAAGAACTTAGGATGAAGGCGGGTTCTTTAGGGAATTTTGTTTTCATTGAGACACAAACCTGACTGGGAAGAAAGAGTTGATTACACTTCCTGTGCTTTTGGCAAGACTTGCTGTGAGGCATTGGCCAAGGTCTTCGGCAAGTATTTTTGTCTGCATGACTCACAGGAGAAAAGTCAAGCAAATATCATATATTATGTCATTACATAAGGACTACATCTACAGATGAACAGTAAATTGGCACCTGTTTCCCAACCATGGCTGTGACTATTTAAAAGGTCATTTCACTTAGATGTTCTTCCTTTTTAAAATGAAACATTCTGAAGAAAGGTAGTGAAAAGCTCACACATTAAAAACTACATATTTCATCACATAAAGGCTTTAAAAATCATTCTGGCAGAATCCATAGGAGAAGCAGTCTCTGGGGATGATGTACTGAGGAGGTCGCTCTTACTGTTCTGAGAGAACAGGAAGTTACAGCTTTCACCCTGGAGTTCAGCTCACAGGGTGAAAAGCAGGGTCACAGACCAGCTTTCAGGAAGCAAAAGTAGACAATCTGGTTTGTCCAGCCTTGGTGCTGTGGTGACCTCAGGGCACAGTGGTGATCTAGGCCTTGAAGATCTGCACTGGGCTAAGACCCACAGAAGCTGATGAAGAGCAATACTGGCATCTGGGGAAGCTATGGTTTGAGGGCTGACCCTGGCAGATCAATGACAATGTACATGCCCCACAGTGCCTACCATTCCACACTTTTGTCTTTCTAGTACTATATAAAGTGTCTCTTGAGGCCAAAGCTGGAATTACAGAGGGAAGAGAATGCTGAGAAAATTAGTTTCAGTTATACTGAGTCAACGATGGTCAAGATGCCACAGTGCAGTCTCCTACAGAGTTCAGAAAACATGTCACCTTTGATTCTCTTGCTCAACTCCATAACTGAATCCATTCTGTTAACCTTTCCTTTACAGTTGCTTTCTCCTTTCCCTCCTTTGGCCCTATGACTGTAGCCGGAAGTTTATTCAGTCCTGCCTCACCCAGCAGTCTGGATGGAACTCTCCCACCTGTGGTTCCACAGCTGCTTATAAAATAATTACTCGGAGACTTATATTAATTACAAACTGTATGGCCTATGGCTTTAGCTTCTTGCTAGCTAGCTCTTTCATCTTAAATTAACCCATTCCTATTAGTCTATATGTTGCCACATGGCCATGGCATTACTGGTCTGCTGGTATCTTGTTGATTCTTTGGCAGTGGGCTGGCATCTCTTTTGACTTCGCTCTTCTCTCTGTATCTCTGCTTGGATTTCCAGCCTGGTGGTAAGCTTTCTTGACATAGGCCGAAACAGCTTTATTTATTATCCAATGGGAGCCACACATATTCACAGCATACAGAAAGACATCCCACAGCACTTCCCATTTTCTGTCAAATCAAAAAGGAAGGTTTTAACTCTAACATAGTAAAATTATAAATAACAAAAGTTATCAAGCAAGAATTACAGTTACAATATATTGTCTATTTGTATTTGGCAAAATTAAAGAAAATATTCTATCATCTGTCCTATTTTTGTGAGTCTAAAGTTTTATATATAATTTATCTTTTATTATAACTAAGGAAAACTATAATTATAACTATCTAGTCTTCAACTCCATCAAAGACCCCAGAAGGATATAATATTACCTGAGAAAACTAGAAGTGCATTCCAAGCAACTTCTATAATTCTAGAAATGACAAGAGACATCTGGCTGCCTGGACAGTCACCCAAAGTTCCTCTGCAATGTTGGGGCATCCAACTTCAGCCCATAGAATTAGAGTCTCTGGCACAGCTTTCAGTGAAGCAGGAAATTTTAAGGACTGTTTTACCCATTCTAGCAAAGTTCGTTAGTTGCTTCTCCCTATGTCCTGTATAATGTTTGGCAGTTTCTTCTGCAAAGCAGTAACTTGAAGGACCATCTCGCCTTATAAAGTTCAGTGGTCACCTTCCTATGGGTTCTGCATGTCCAGTTAATACAGCATCCTGTCAAGCAGTTGAGGCAAGGGCACTTTTTTGCCCAGTGGCTAACTTTTGTCACAAAGAAAGCAAACTCCATAATGAATTTCTTCGATGCCCATCATCCTCTTTGTAGTAATTGGTGCTGCCAGGAGCAGAAGTGTCTCACTGTCCAGAAAAGTCTAAGTTCTTAAAACATTGTAAATACCATATTCTATAGATCTTTGAAGTGTTTGAAGATTACCTACCTAATTGAAATGTACCTTTGTATACCTAAAAAACTTAACTAACATGATTATAAGTTTGATTATCATAGATGACTATTAATTTGTATTTCTTAATTATATTTTACAATTTTAAATGAATTGAATAAACATAGTACCTTAAACAAGAGTAGAAATATACGTACAGTATAGCAAAATTAACTTTAAATTTGTATCAATAAACTAAAATCTATAGCAATGTAAACTATTTCAAATGACTTGTTTTTTAAAAGTAGATTCAATAATCTACCCTTTTATCCTATCATATCTATATTCTACATTTCTATATCACATGACATGTATGAACTGCCTCCCTGGTTTGGTTTTCTTTTTTCAGTTTATGTCCTGGATAATCATGCAGGCTGGTCCCTGGCTTCAGAGACTGACCAGCATCGTCTTTCTAAGTGCCCAAAATCCAGGACTTAGTAACTTGCTTTACTACTGAAAATTAGAGCTCCCATGGGGATTTATAATTTGTCTTGAACTTCAATTCTACTGCTGAAGTTATATTTGCTTGTGCTCACTCTACTTACATCTGGAGACAGTTTTACCTTAACTAAATCTGGCTATTCTAAGCCTCAACTGGCCAGGCAAAAGATGCCATGAGTTATGACCTTAATGTCCTCCTTGGACATCTCAGCTAAGCTGCTTTTACTATAGTTACCCATCTTCTTGGTCTGACTGTCTTAATACCCTCTTCCTGTTTCTTGCCATTTGTCTGTGGCCAGTGTATTAGGCATGTAGAATTCCTGGCTCTTAGACCTTCTCCAAGTGGCCTAAGAACATGCTCTCTAAGCTCCTGACACATCTGCCTCTATGATACCATGGCTTTCAACAGAATCAACGGTGGTGACTGAGTACCCCTGGAATACCTCTGATCACAGTGGATTGCTTTATCTCCTATTCAGGTATGTAAACCACGATTTAGAAGCATATTTGACTTGTCTGTTTTTCATCCAATCCATCATCAAGTTCTTCCAATTGTAAACACCATATTTAAATTTTCCCATTTTCTCATGCCAATGGTTTAATTGACAAAGAATATATACAATGCCCACATTACATGCTCACTGTAGATCAGCAATGCTTTGCTGCAAATTGCCTGTAATCTGTGATTCTAGTTAAAAGAACATTGCTGATAACATAGTGGAGGTACCAGGGAACACAGTGAATGAAAATTTCTGTTTAGAAATCTCAGTGTTATCTGAATGTGGTGGTGTGTGCTAATCCTAGTACTCAGGAGGATAGAGTTTGAGGCCAGCTTAGGCTATCTAATAACACTATGTTTCAAGAAACCAAAATAGGAATGCCCTTGTTGAACATGACTCCCATATGGATTTTATTGACCAGAAAAATCTCACAAAGCCATGCCTGGAGTTAGCAAGGCAGATTGTATAGTCTCTCTTGAAGAGGAAATTTAGTTGAGAATGTTAGCCTAAGGCTGCAGACTGTAGTCTGAGGAGCACTCCCTTTAGAGACTTCTACTTAGGTTAGGAGCTCAGCTTTTTGCAACAGGATTTCAGGGCAAGTATAAAATTGGGAATTATTAAGAAACAGAAATTCCATGCTTTATAGTTAAACAAGGGAAGGAGAAAGTGAGAGAGTGGTCAGAGAGAGAGAGAGAGAGAGAGAGAGAGAGAGAGCCTCCAGTGTCTTAAACATACAAGTACACATATATGTGGCTTTTGAGGTTATATTGCTGAAAATGCATCATTTATAACTATATTAATATAGTTTACTTATTTTTATTATCTTAAATAACTTTCCTTTTATAATAAAGCTATAACCAGCCAGGTGAGGTGGCACACGCCTTTAATCCCAGCATTTGGGAGGCAGAGGCAGGCGAATGTCTGTGAGTCTGAGGCCAGCCTGATCTACAATGTGAATTCTGGGACAGTCAGGGCTGTTACATAGAGAAACCCTATCTTGAAAAACCAAAAATAAATAGATAAATAAATAAATAAATAAATAAATAAATAAATAAATAAAGCTACAACCTTGATTATGAGGTACATTGTTTGGGGTTATAGATGAGACAGGATCACAAACTCAAAGATCACATAATTTTGGTCTTGAGTGTGGCTTGTTTGCTGACTTAATATTCTTGTTTGAAGCCTCTTTCAGAAAAGAGAGCATTGTTTCTGTACAGGCCACTTCACAGGGAAGTTCTCTCTCCTGCCCTTTTCCAACTATGTCAAAAAATGAATTGAGTTTCAGCCAGACAGAGTTGCATCTCAGGGAAAGGTGGGACACGTGAAGGATTTCTTTTTCTTCCAGTGTCCCCTTAACTTTCAACTTGCTGTCTTTCCTAAGGTGGTCTAAATAAAATATACTGTCTCTGCTACTATCGCCCTATGCATGAGCTCTAATCTAGGCTATTGTAACAGTCTCTGAATCCAGCAGGGTTCTATCATAGAAGCAGAATCATTAAAAGTGATGTTGAAGTGATGCATTATAGGCAGTTAGAAGCTGGGCAGTGCTAAGGTTGGTGGAGTAGTCTATGCAAGTTACTATCATTGTATCTATCTTGGGCTTGGAGTTCCTAGACACATCATTCATGTTGATGGATGGAAACTCTCCTAGTTTGCTTTCTGTTGTTACAATAAACACCATCACCAAAAGCAACAGGGATGGGTTTATTTGGAATACAGGTTAGAGTCCACGATCAAGAGAATCCACAGTGGGAGCTCAAGCAGGAACCTGGAGCAGGAATTGAACTGAAGCAGAGATCATGTAGGGCTGTGGTATACTGGCTTGATTTTCATGATTTGTTCAGATTGTTTTTCTTATATAACCCAGAGCACCTGCCTAGGAGAGGCACTGCCCAAGGTAAGCTGGACCTTCCTTCATCAACTGTTAATCAAGAAAATACCCAAAGACTTGTCTACAGTCCAGTCTGATGGAGAGAATTCCTGAACTGAGACTCCCTTCTCCTAGGTGACTCCATGTGTGTCAAGCTGACAAAAATTAACCAGCACAGAACCAGAAGCTGGATGTGTAGGACAGCAAAGGTAAACAGAAGCTAAAATGGGTCCATGGGGAGGTTCTCTCTTCCTCTCCACACCCTCTAAGTATAATTCACAAGCAGCCTGTAAGAAAAGATAGCTCCTCCCCTCCTAAAAGACACCCACACTTAGTAAGGATTCAGAAAAACAAAAGAAGGAGACCTATGGAAGGTGGAAGAGTCATGTGTGAACCACTTTGTTGTGACTGGAACTCAACACACAGCTGTTGTCCATTTTTTTATCTTCTCAAGTAAAAAGTATCTGTGCACACCGAAAACCACTTTGGAAGCACAGCACCACACTGGATGAATTGATGCATAGCTTGCCATTCAGTTGTCTAACTGGTCTACATATAGGTAGTATTGTATCATTCCTCTTTCTTCTCCTCGTGGAACTTCAGTGACATCTTCAGAGTTTACCAGATTGTATTACTCATCTATTTAAAAGGCACCCATTGATTCCCTTCGCTCATCTCCCTGCTGGCTTGTACAATCTTGTGTGGTCTGGCTGTTGCTGTCATCCTTTATACTTTCAGAATTGTTTTATTCTGCTAGGGCCTAACATGTGATGGCATTTCTGTCTGAGATATTCTTGTTTTTCTGGTCAGCCCTGACTCATCTCTTTATCTCATTTTAAATTTTCTTAAGCAATCTCTTATTGTTCTGATTAGGTCAATTCCTTCTTTGTGAACTATCATGGCACCAAATATCCCACATTTGTGGCTTTATCAAGACTGTTTTCTGAAGCTGTTGATTGACATATAATACTTATACATAGTTATGGAATATAATACAATTTTTATTCATATGTATATTTATTGCATATTAGTCAAATTGGGATAATTACCATGTCCACTGTCCTAAAGGTTTATCATTTTGTTATAGCAAATACATTAAAAATGCTTTCTTCTAGTTATTTGGAGATGTGGTACAGATTCTTGTTAACTATATTCACTCTATTATGTCATAGATGCCAAATCTAAGTATAACATGATGCTTGTGGACTAGCCCCTCTCCTGTCTTTTATCTGCTATTCTCTTCAGTTTTTGGTATTCATCATTATGCCCTTAACTTTTCTTAAGATTATAATTTTTAGATAAAATATGGGTGAGTAGGTTACATAGGAGATATCTTTCCACCACTGACTCATTCAATGAATGTTCCTGTTGTCACAAATGACAGGATTGCATTTTTATAGCTTTATAGCATTACAGATGTGTTTACACCACATTTTTCTTACCCATTCCTCCATTGATGGATAATTATGCTGATTCTATGTTGTGTTTAACACTTGGGTGCAGGTACCTGATAGACTACACTTTCATTTGTTTGTGATTATTTAAATAGCATCTCTCTTCTCATATTGATGTATGCCCTGAAGCAAGATCAGTGATTTTTTTTATATAAAAGACCAAATAATAAATATTTTAGATTTGCAGCTAATCAGCCATGCCATAAATTAAGCAGCTATAACAAAACATGAAAGAATAAGTTTAGATGTGTTTTTAATATAACTTTATCATTTAAAAAATAGCTGGGGGTTATATTTGGACCCCACCTTGTTATTTGACACCTGAAAATCTAGGACATCAGACATTTTTAAAATTTTACTTTCTGTCATAGACCAAGTACCTTGGGTACTGCTTTATGTATAGTGGGCATAAAAAAATCATTGCTGAATGAATGGCTATTTATTGCCATACAAATAGATTTCTAAAATATTATCCTTCTAAAATTTATTCAAGCCATCTAATCTTGTACCTGTCTCCAATCCAAACATTGTATTTCACTTCCCACTTTGCTTCTTGTTTACCATTTCCCCAAAGCTGTCTATGATTATATGTGCTATCAGGGTTTTAAATTCTAACAGAAGTCATTCCCTGTCAGGCACTGGGATGCACACTTACAATCCTGGCACTTGAGAAACTAAAATAAGAGAAGAGAGTTCAAGGTTAACCTGAACTACATAAAGAGGCTGTTTCAAAAATATAAAAATGAACAACTACCAACAACCAATGTACAGAAATAAACCAACAACCTTGTTTTATGTTCCTGTAACCTGATAGAGCACACCTGCTATAGGGCTTTAGCTTTATAGTTTAAACAGGAACTGTGGCCAATATCCTCTAAGCCCTATTTGTTCCTGGGAGGTGAAGGGGGACAATCTGTGAGAACCAAATCAACAATGAGCTAACAAATTGCCCTTCTGTATATGAGCCAGCATCAGGGCTGAGGTGGGAGTGGGTCCACTTGCACAGATAAAGGTAGATTTTATCAAGCAAATGAGACCTGAGGTAACTTGTTTTAAAAATTCATATAGCTCCTATATTTTGGAAATATCACAAACTTAATTTGATTCTTTATACTCCGTAAGATTTCATTAAGAAAATTTTCAATTATAAAACAAGTTAACAATGACTACTGGTGACTTATTGCTATACCCATAGATGTTACCATAGAGATTGAATCTCTGAACTCTCATCAGAGAACTGTCTCCTTGCAGTAGATGTTGCTGGATCCTAAAGGCTCCCATTGAGGGAGGGGGTGAGAAGGTGCAGGATCAATGATGCAGATACTGGGAATCAGTTGAAAGCAAACAACAGACTCCTTTATTCAATAACAGAGAAGGCTTATATACCCTCCTCCCAGCACCCAGGCTATTTTCCAATCTAGGGACATTGCATGGTCATCCATCATTGGCTGGGCATGATCAGGAACTCTGATAAAAATCAGGAACTCTGACAGCACCTGTTGCTAGGCCCTTAGGCAGACTCTAGTTTGGCTCATAAGGAAGTACATTATGTACATGCCTTGGCAACTGGTTTGAGCCAATTTCCTTGACCCTATGGGCCTGTCCTACTATATACCCACCCTTTTACTTTATTACATGGGCACTCAGCAGGAGTCAGAGTTCTTTGTTTCAGCTTTGTTGACCATGTCTCAGGGGGGCTCAGCAACTGGATTGTACCTGTCTTAGGTTGGCTTGCCAAACAAGCTCTTACCTGTAATTGACTATCAGACCTTGAAGAGCATTCATCCCTGGAGAGTCACCCTTTTGAATTTCAGAAAGCCAGGTATGCATAACCTCCTATGGAGGGCTATGAGTTGGATGTCTAAGAGCCATTGGACACCTGTAGAGTCACCTTAGTGGCCACCCGTTGTTGCCAGATGTGCTTAAACAGGAGAAAGATTAAAAGCACTACCCTGCCAATCAAAACATAAGTGAGAATCCAGGACGGATCAAACAGCCTTTTTATATTATGTCAAACATTTTTTAAAAAATAAAGAGTCAAAAGCCATAACCTATGCCCTTGAATAATATAATTGAAATATTTCATGTGTTAGCTGTAATGAATAATATAGAAAATTAGCTGACCATGGGCCTTTAACATATTTAGCTAGCTGCTGGCCTACTAAACTAACATTCCTCCTCTCAAAAAGCATCATACAAAATGAGGAAAAGTGAAGGTCTACAAGTCTTCAGCCTTTAGAGGGGCAATGAGAACAAGAAAGGGGAGTATATGCATTACCCATCCTGGATTATTTCCTCCTTGCTGGAAGCAGGCTGATCCATGGCCAGGTGCACATCTCTTGCTGGGACCTATATTGGCATAGTGGCACTCAGGAAAAACACAAGCACACCCTCTCCCATGGGTTAGCAGGGGGACTGGCAGCTGCCATTGGAGGGAAATAGGATCTCTCTGTCTCACTAGGGGCAGGGGCATGTTCCTTGGCAGAGACACCCAGTGCTTGTCCATTGATATCTCTTAGTTGTTTTATGCATATTAGGTTCCCACATAGTAAAGGCAAAATGATCTTGATCTTGTGACACTGGAGGAATTTGAGAAAAGCAATCCTTAATATATAAAACTAATACATAATGAGAGGGAGGAATAGTGCTAGGGTGGGGAGGCCTGGCTGTGTAGACCCCATTTTTTCCCATTAGACCATTAACTACATGAAGATCCTGCAGGAGGCTGTGGTGTCCTGATTTCTTGGGGATAACAAATATGGGGATATTATGTTTACTTCTACTATGTGTCCTATCCTTAGCTGTTCTGCAACTAATTTTTTTAGGATTGACAGCTTGGGTTCAATTATAGGCCACTGTTCCACCCATACTTGTTGATCAGAGAGCCACATCAATGGAGTGGGGCTATGGAGCTCGATTGAGGTGGATCTCATGGGAACAGTGGCCCTTAGAATTGGGCATGTAGATCTCATGCAGGGTCATGAACTGTAATACCCACCTTTTCATGGACCTCAATGTCATAAAAAGAGGCCCTGTCATCTGTAGTTAGGACAATACCCATATCCTCCAAAATATTTCTGCCTCACAGGTTCCTAGAAACAGTGAAAATGATAGGGAGAATGTCTCCTGATTGCCATCAAGATCTTTCTAATGGACCAGATGAGTGGTCATCTTAGAATCTTGTTGGCCTCCTACACCACTGATGGGGGGATGCGTTTAAATGTCCAATAAGGGAAAGGAAGTACCCCAGTCTCAGTTAAAATGGTAGCATCTGTACCCATGTCAACCAAGCCTTTGACAACTTGTCCATCAAGACAGACAGTTAACTTCGGGGAGTGTGGAAAAGGGACATTGTCTAATAGATTTTTGGATTACCAGATTTTTCTCTTACTGGTGGGGCTGAGGAGCGCCCTACCCAGAGTTTAAAGGGGCTGTTCTTTTGGCAGGCTGTGACCTGCAATCTTTTGCCCAATGAAATCCCTTATTGCATCTGGGGTCCTAGGCTCTGCCCAAGAGCAGTCATGCTGCAAATAGCCTGGATTGCCACATATCCCAGAAAGGTCTATTGGGAGGTCTACCTGGGGGCCATTGGGAGTGCCATTAGCATGCTGCCTGTCAGTGAGAAGAGCATCCAGGGAGGCTATAAGAGTGGCAAAGGGACTGGTGCTAGGGTGAAGATCTCTGGTGGCCTGCACCCATTTGTGTATGTCTTCATTCCACATGGCTGCAACTGCATTATGGGTTTGGGCATTGAGGCCCTCCTAAGTCAACTGTTTAATCAACAAATCTCTAGTGGGGCCCACATCTACTCTGTGCTCTTCTGCCTCATTGACATGGGCCAGGAAGTTGGTAAAGAGTTCCCCTGGCTATTGGATAAGATTGTGAAAGTAAGCCAAGGGGTCCAAGAGTACAGGCTCTGGGGGCCTTGATGGTTAGGTCTGAGACCTGTTGAAAATTGGCATTCAAGCCAGTCTGTGCCTGGTGCACAGGATGGACATATTCCCCCTGTCCTATGAGCATATCATAGGTCACCAAGACATTAAGTAAGATGTTTGTCCAAGCCTAGGATTCTGTCTAATCATCATAGGCTGATCTCCAACTGAGAAAGACTGCAGTCTCCAACACAGCTTTAAGCAAATGGTATCAATCAAAATAAGTATGTAACTGTAGGTGTAACCAACCGTCTTATTAAATAAGAAACACAGAACCAATGTAAAAGAGAAAGCCAAGAGGTCAGAGCTCAGAGCTAAAAACTCACCCTTCCTCCTGTGGTGGTCCTAGCTCTTCAAAAAAGAGCTATTTCCTATGTGTATGTCTTTAAATAGTCTTTCTGTTCTGCCTTCTCATTGGTTGTAAACCCAAACACATGACTGCCTCGTCACTGCCTGTAAGTACAGCTCTCTAGGTCTTAAAGGCGTATGTCTCCAATGTTGGCTGTATCCCTGAACACACAGAGATCTATGGGATTAAAGGCATGTGCCACCACCGCCACGCTCTTTCTATGGCTCTAATAGCTCTGACCCCCGGGCAACTTTATTTATTAACATACAATCAAAATCACATTTCAGTACAAATAGAATACCACCAAATTTCCCCTTTCTATTTTAATAAAAAGAAAAAAGCAAAAGGTTATAACTAACAAAAGAAAAACTATATACGAAAGTACAATAACTATATACAATATATACAAGTAATAAATACCTAAACAATGTCTAGTCCATTTGTATTTGATAAATCAGAGAAAATAATTCCATTATCTATCCTATTTTGGTAAGTCCAAAATGTATCTAATTCACTTTCTATCCTAGTTAATCTTCAACTATAACTAACTAACCTTCAACTATAACTAACTAATCTTCAACTCCCTCAGAGACCCAAGAAGGAAATAATATTAGCTAACAAAAATAAAAACAGGAAGTGCATGCAAGCAACTTCCAAAAAATTTGTGAGTTGACAGAAACAGCCAGCTGCCTGGACAGTCACCTGAGGTTCCTCCGCAGTGTTGGGGCATCATCTTCAGCCTACAGGCTTAGCGTATCTGACAGACTCATTTGTGAAGTAGGATGTACATAAGGTCAACAGTTCAACCTCACATTGGGTGAGAGCAGTCCATGTACCAGAAACACCTGAATTCCACTAGTGTCCTGTCATGATTCAGGATTTTAAATTCCTGGAAATTGTTGACGGTTTTTTAATTCAGCTGTCCATTCTTCTTGGCTGTGTATATATGGCTTCATCTCAGCATCCCCTTCTTCTCCACATCCCTCTATTAAATGCCAGTCTACTATCGAGAGGCGTGAGCTTTCAGCTGCTGTTCCATTGCACAACAGAAGCCATCGGCCCTCTGCCTGTTAAGCTGCCTTCGAAGAAAAGGGCACCGTACCTTTTCTGGATTGCGAAGGCCACTTAAGGGATGGTGCCATATTGTCCTGGCTCAGAAGATGCCTTTTGATAAAGCCATATCCACACTTGTTTTGGCAAGAATCAGTAGTCCTTTGTTTTGTGTTCTGTCTGTTCATTTTGTCCTGTTGATTCGAGGATACTTTGTTGTCCAGTGGCTAACTTTTGCCACAATGAAAGTTAACTCTATATGCAGTTTCTTCAATGCCCATATTTTCTCTGAAGTAGATTGGTACTGCCAGGAGCCGACATGTCTCAAAAAAGAAAAATTTCTAAGTTATTAAAACATTTTAAATGCCATTTTCTGTAGATCTCTGAAGGGTTTGAAGATGACCTGTCTAAAATGTATCTGCTCAATTTTTAAAACATATCTAATATGACTACAAGTTCTATTGTAATGTCTAACTACTAACTTTCATTTCTTTATATCCTAATAGTTGGTCATAATAACATTCAAGGATCAGAAAATTGCATTACATTGTTAAATGAATGGTATAATACAATTAGAAATATACACATAGCATTTTCTAACAATATCAATTTCAAATTTATATACAATATAAAACAATCCAATCCAATGTAAAGTATTTAAAACTAGTAATTGCCTTTTTCTTTTCTTTTCTTTTCTTTTCTTTTCTTTTCTTTTCTTTTCTTTTCTTTTCTTTTCTTTTCTTTTCTTCCTTCCTTCCTTCCTTCCTTCCTTCCTTCCTTCCTTCCTTCCTTCCTTTCTTTTTTTTAAAACAAGAACCTTAAATCTAATCTCCTTTGCTTAGCCTTTTTCTTAACCCTTGACAACAATTTGTAACCAACCCCCCTAAACAATGAAAATTATCCCAGACCCAAAACCCATTAAAAAGACCAAAAAAACCACCCACCCCACACCACCTCTTTGGGAATGTGGGCGTCATATTCTTAAAATTGCTTCCTGCTGGGTATGGGTGAAGTTATCTTTATCCTGAAAGAAAAAATTTAGGTTAATTATCAAATTCTAGGAAAGGTATCCAGTCTGTGTATAATGCCAAAGTTCAGGGTTTATCTCAAGTCCTTATTCAAGTAGTCTTTGAGACTGGATCATCTCAGCTAGTCATCTCAAAATTGCTCTGAGCACCTTGTAGTTCAAAGATCTGTAGATGATGTTTGTCAGCTTAATGATATTATTATTGTCCACGTGGAATTGTTGTTGTGGGGCCCCATCTTCTTCCTGGAGACTTCAGTTGATGTTAGGCCTGGCCGTGATTTCCTGCAGAAAACTGATAAGAGACTCGAACACAAAGACATATATATGCAGCTAATTGAAGTCTTTTTTCTAGAATTAGTTAGTACTCTATATGACCATTCATATCTTAATAAAGTTTAAAATGTGTGTGTATATATATATATATTAATCTTGTAAATTTTGATATAAAATTCATACTTTAAGAAAAGTTTAAAGAATCAGAATAGAATCAAAGTGTTGAGATTAGTAATAGAATAGTCCCTTAATTAATTTGACTTTTGTCCTGTCCCATAGCAGAAGATGGCTCTTTTATTCTGGCATGATACAGGGAGTTTGCATTTTCCTTTTAACAACATGCTTGAGTTTAAAGAAGGAGAGAGCCATTCTCCAACTCCAAAGTCAGCTTTAAATTTTAATTGAACTGGGACTATTAGAAGATCAATAGTGTTAAATCTTTAGAGAAAAGCAGAAACAAACATTTAGGAAGACATAAATTTTTTTTAGGTTATATATACCCATACACCATTTCACTCTGTTTCCTGGGATAGATGATTTGTCCCTTTTCTTCAGTTGTCTCATTTGTCCAGTGTTCTTCAGATTCCTTAACCTTCATTCTCTTAAAAGACAAAAACAAAAACCTTTCCCCAAGACTAATTTTGGGGATGTTTCTTTTTGGTAAGTTATTATCTGATTAAATGAAATGGCATGTGAGCCGGGCGGTGGTGGCGCACGCCTTTAATCCCAGCACTCGGGAGGCAGAGGCAGGCGGATCTTTGTGAGTTCGAGGCCAGCCTGGGCTACCAAGTGAGTTCCAGGAAAGGCGCAAAGCTACACAGAGAAACCCTGTCTCGAAAAAACCAAAAAAAAAAAAAAAAAAAAAAAAAAAAAAAAAAAAAAAAAAAAAAAAAAGAAATGGCATGTGTTACTGGTACAAGTTAGTTTAAATTGGATGTTCATGCTGGTTGATGAACTATCACCTCCTCTAATTAAGAGGTTTCTCTTGTTCAAATCGAACCTTTATCAATTTTGATGGTACCCACAACTTATCTTCTCCTGTAGAAACAAAAGCAAAACCTCGTCCCCAATGTAATACATACCCTGGTTTCCATTCTGAGGTCAGCACATCCTTATAGTATATTGGCTGATTTAATTCTGTAGTTTTTTCTATTAGCCAATGTCTCTTTGCAGCTGTTGTTCCTTTCTCATTGGCATTGAGAAAATTCAAAGTTAATAGAGTATTATGCAGTCTATTTCTGGGGGTTTTTGTTACCCCTTTCTGTTTACTTAGCATATCCTTTAGAGTTCTGTTTGATCTTTCTATAACTGCTTGACCTGTAGGATTATGTGGTATGCCTGTAATATGCTTTATTTTGTAATAATCAAAAAACTGTTTCATTTTAACAGAGACATATGATGGAGCATTGTCAGTTTTGATTTGTGCAGGAATACCCATGATGGCCATAACTTCTAGCAAATGAGTGATTACAGAATCAGCTTTTTCAGAACTCAAAGCAGTTGCCCATTGAAATCCTGAATAAGTATCGATGGTGTGGTGTACATATTTCAGTTCTCCAAATTCTGCAAAGTGAAACACGTCCATCTGCCAGATTTCATTCCTCTTAGTACCCTTTGGGTTACATCCTGCTGGTAATGGCGTTTGATTGTAGAAGGAACAAGTAGGACATTTCTTTACTATTTCTTTGGCTTGTTACCAGGTTATGGAAAAATCCTTTTTTAAACCTTTACTATTGACGTGATGTTTTTTATGAAATTCTGAGGCCTCCAGCACATTTCCTATCAATAATTTATCAATCTCATCATTGCCTTGTGCTAGAGGGCCTGGCAGACCAGTATGGGATCGAATGTGAGTTATATATAAAGGATGATTCCTTTTCCTGATTGTATCTTGTAATTGAATAAATAGTGAAGTTAATTCTGAAGCATCAGGGATGAATTCTGCATGGACCATTAAGCAAGGACCTGCTGAAAGTAGGGGGAATCTGGGCCTAACTCATTGACGCCTTCCAGATGAGGGAGAGTTCAGCTATGGGGGTAGGAATCCAGGGATAGGCATCAGCATTTGGGCCCACATTGCCTGGGAAGGCTTCTATGGGCCTATGGACTGACAGCAGCACAGGCTGTGAGGGTTGTAAGGTGCCTGGCACCACAGGAGAGTAGCTACCTCCTGACGCATGCTGGGAACTGGGGTAGATCACCCTAAGAATACTGTGTTAAAGGTGTAGCTGCCCACGGTGGCGGTGGAGCAGAGGAGGGAGCAGCACATGACTTAATGACAGCTGTGTTTTTCTTGACAAATTTCATGGGGCCCAAACTATCTATGGGTTATTGTAGAGATACCCAATATGGAAATGGTGGATGTGATTAAAAGATTACCCATCTTTTAGAGGGAAACAGCAAGCAAACAACAGAGACAAGATGACAGTCAGCAGGTGAAAATTTGTATCAGACCCTTATGTCTTGTGCTTAGTGGAGGACTTCTGTGGGTTTTTTTTTTTTTTAATTTTTTTTTTTTTTTTAGGCCATGGCCATATGCCTACATGGTGTCTCCGGATGAAAGACAGTGTTTGGGAGTTGAGCCTTAGTTCCACCTCCTGGGGTGTCAGTCCTAATGTGGAGGTGCCGGGTAAACTGCAACAGAAAAGAATCTGCCTTCCTAATGGGGTGGGGAGACAAACATGACAGATAAAGCATAATGGGGTGGGAAGACAAACATGACAGATAAAGCAAAAGAAGGAAAGAAATGGGGGTCCCAGTGCTTACCTGCCAAAGGGACCAGAAGCACACAACACTGAGAGGCCTTCTCACCAAAACACCATCTTGGGGGCATTGTTAAGCACTGAGAGTGAAAAGAGGGAGACAATCAGAATCTGCACCAGGAAAGAGAAAGTAACGGAAGCCCCACATTCAGGTGCCAGATGTTTCTGGATCCTAACAGCTCCCTTGGGGGAGGGGGTGAAAAGGCATAGCATCAATGACACAGACACTGGGAGTTAGTTGAAGGCAAACAGCAGACTCCTTTATTCAGTAATGGAGAAGCCCTTATATACTCTCCTTCCAGCACCCAGGATGTGTCCCAATCTAGTGACATTGTGTGGTCATCCCTCAATGGCTGGGCATAACTGGGAACTCTGATAGCAATCAGGAACTATGAAAGTGCTTGTTACTAGGCCCTCAGGCAGACTCCAGGTTGGTTCATAGGGAAGTACACAATGTTCATGCCTTGACAACTAGTTTGAGCCAATTTCCTCAACCTATAAGCCTGTCCTACTACAGTAGATAACAATTAATACAGAGGGCCACAACCATCGGCATGCAGAGACTACAGAGTGCTCAGCCATTATAGGATGCCTGCATTACACCCCACACAAGGCTCAAGTATCATTATGGGGAGATTATAAGAATCAGAGATGGGATTGACTACAAGCAAACAGTGTTTTCTGGGCAGGATAGGACTAATGCACATAAGAACTCACAGCAACTGTGACAGCATGCATCAGCCCTACACAGACTCAAGCTAGATTGTTGTGTAATATTTTGTTTGTGTTCTAACAAATAAAACTTGCCTGGAGATCAGAGGATGGAACTAGCCACTAGTTAACATTAGAGGCCAGGTGTGGTGGCACATACCTTTAACCCCAGTGCTTAGAAGGCTCACTCTTTTGATTCCAGCACTTGGGAGGTAGAGACAGGAATGTAATGCTGGTGGGGGACAGGATTTCATTCCTTTTCAGTCTGAGGATTTGGAGAGATTAAAAAGTCACTAGTGTCTGCTCCTTTGCTTCACTGATCTTTCAATATTTGACTCCTGGTTTTTATTGATGAGACTAGCTAGGTTCATGCTTCATCTGGCTTACAACTTTTGGGACATTAATTCATGAAAAAGCCACTTTCCATGGGTTTACAGCCACAAGGACATACCAGAGCAGCATGCAGAGGCTCCCACTGAGTTACCACCCCACCAGATAAATTTTCCCTTTTTTCCCCCAAGCCCTCTGAGCAAGTCTGGTATTTTTCTGTTTCATTCTCTTTACAGCAAACACCACAGGCTTGGACTCCAAATGCTGCCAGAGTTAACCACTTTTGCACATTCCTCCAAGCAGATGGCTGGCTCTTTGGCTTCTTTTCCTCATGGGTTGTGGGCTTTCATAGACCCTCCCTCCTCATGCAACTGACACACAATCAGTAGCAGCTGTCCGCAGCCAGCCTGTGTTCTCCACTCAGATGTGCTATACCTCATAATTCACCACCATCATCAGCAGATTTGTGAGACAATTGGGAATTCTTAAAGGGTGGAATTAGATAAAAAAGATAGATTTTTCTAAGTTAAAAAATGGAAAACAATATTACAATAGAGGATGTTAGTTCTCTGTATGATTACACACTGGATGGTTTAAAACTGAAACAATTAAATGAGGGATAATTAACTTAGCTGTGATTTACATAATGTTAATTGTAATCATTATTAGCTTGATAATTCCTCTTTTATGCCTAAAAAAGTTGGTTGATATGAGGTTCAAGACACAGCAGGCCTTTGAAAAGGCTACTACTGATAATATGCAAACCTTAGAAATAGTTACTATACAAAGATACAAGCATTAGAAAAGGTTACTAGTAATAACATGCAAGCCTTACAAATAATTACTAAGGACATTAATACAATTTTGACTGATAAGATAAAAGCTCTAGAAATTTTTACTGCTGAAGAGAGCAAAAAAGGTGACTGACAATATGCAAACATTAGAAAAACTTACTACTCAAAAGTTACAAGCCTTAGAAAAACTTATTAATTTTTCTCCTCACCATTACATTATAAAATTAGAGAACAACCCAAACTTAATTTATCCAGTCACCATAAAGGAAGATATCCCCAAGGCTAAGGAAGCGCTCATTGGAATCCTGTGAAAATGTTAGATTTGAGGAGATTTAAGGAAGAAATAGTCTCATATTATATGCATTCACCTTTTGTGAAACAGATTTTAAATTCATTTCAACTAGTAGCAGAATTGTCTCACAAGACTGGAAAGACTTAGTTACAGCAGTATTGGAATCTGGTCTTCATTTATAGTGGAGGACCTGGTAGAAAGATGAGGCTAGGACCATTGAACAATGAAATGGGCTAGAGGTATTAAACCTCCCAACACCAATTTCTTGGAGAGGACAATTATGCTGATGCACAAAGGCAATCTATATATGATGAATAAACCCTGACTCTATGCCATGCAGCAGTTTTGAATACTTGGGACAGAATTGAAGAAGTCAGAAAGAGAACTGAGTCATGTACTAAAGTTATACAGGGCCCAAAAGAAACCTTCACTGATTTTTTTTTTACAAAGTTTAGAAACTAGACAAATACTAATTTAATCTTTGACTTTTGAAAATTCTAAGTCACAATGAAAAATGGTAATTAGCCCTTTAAAGACAAGATCAGCATCCATAGAGGAATGGATCCAAGATACAGTCAATATTAAATCTCATAACCATGATGATGTTTGGATAGGAGAGGTGATTTCCAGAGGCTTGAAGAAAAATAAAAATGTCAGGTGTTTTAATTGTGGCAAACAAGCTCAACCAAAAAGGGATTGTAGACATGGTATTTTTGGAAACAATGTTTTTTCTAAGAATAATCCAAACAGAAGTCCCTTGCCTTCTGGAATATACAGAAAGTGTGGCAAAGTCTAATATTGGACCAATGAATGCAGATCAACAAGGGACAGACAGGGATATCCTTTGAGGAAGGAAATGCCTTGGGGGGGTATCTTGTAGTCCCCATTGCCAAATTTGGTTCAGTCATTCCTTGTCACCATGGGGGAGACTCTTCCCCTGAGAAATTAAAAAACCTAATGTATATTTAAGAAAACCATACTGCTCTGGATGATAGAGCAGCTTTAGAAGATAAAATAAAAATTTCAGAAGAAACCAAAAGGCAAATATTTTGGCAGACTTCTAAAATGATCAAGGACCAAAACTTAAGTTATGAATAAATGACATTGTAATTGAAGGTCTTGTAGACATAGGAGCAGATGTAACAATAATTGCACCCAAATCTTGGCATCCAAATTGGCCTCTTTAGGAGGTAAATGTTGAGCTTTTAGGATTTGGAACTTTATCTCAGGCAAAACGAAGCATGAGATGGGTTGAATGTATAGGGTCAGAAGGACAGAGAGGAAAATTAAAACCATATGTGGCTAATATAGCAATGAATTTATGAGGATGTGATTTGTTACAATGGAATACTCAGATTAACATTCCTCCAATCTCAGAAACAAACCATAAACTAACATATGTTTCTGGGAAAAATATTAATAGGTATTATAAAGAAAAGTCACCAACCATTCAAATTGCACAAAAATGGCACAACAGCTGTAGATCTTTCAAAGGTAACAATAGCCCTACCATTCAAAGGTATTAGACAGCCTATTTGTCTGGGTAGAACAATGGCTTTTGACATCAGAAAAATTATAGGTCTTAGAACAGCTGGTATAGAGCAGCTAAATGCTCAACATATTGAGGAATCAAACAGTCCTTGGAATTCTCCTCTTTGTTATGAAAAAGAAATCTGGAAAAATGGAAAATGGTAACAGATCTAAGAGCTATTAACAAGGTTATTCAGCCAATGGATTCTTTACAGCCTGGAATTCCCTTTCCTTCTCTGTTACCTAAAGGATGGTCTACTATAGCTATTAATTTAAAAGACTGTTTCTTCACTAATCCTTTCCAAGAAAAGGATAGAGAAAAATTTGCCATCACAGGGCCTACTTATTATAGTTCTCAGCCTGTTAAGAAGATCAATGGAAGATCCTACCACAAGGGATGTTAAACAGCCCCACCCTGTGCCAATATTTTATATGACAGCCATTGGAAATGATTCATATATAGTTTCCTCAATCTTTGATTTACCACTACATGGACAATATTTTACTAGCTGATTCAAAAATAGATATTTTAGAGAAATTGTTTAAAGAAATAAAAGAAATTTTGCCTTGTTGGGGATTACAAATCACTCCTGAATGAATACAAAGAGGAGATTCTATTAATTATTTAGGATATAAAATATATTTACAAAAAATTCAACACCAAAAGGTACAAATTAGGAGCGACCAATTGTGGACTCTTAATGACTTTCAAAAATTACTGGGAAACATCAACTGGCTATGGCCCACTATTGGAGTAACAACTCAAGAACTGAGTAATTTGTTCCAAACCTTAGAAAATGACAAGGACTTAAATAGTTCAAGAAAATTATTAGCTGAAGCTGAGAGAAAATTGGCTTTGGTAGAAAAGAAATTACAGGATGTACATGTGGATCATTTGGATCTAGAGCTTGATTGCATTTTGGTTATTTACTCACTATACATTCTCCTACAGGGATTTTCATGCAGAGAGAAGATAATATCTTAGAATGGATATTTTTACCACACAAACAGAATAAAAAATTAAAGAACTATGTTGAAAAGGTTTTGGGTTTATTCTAAATGGAAAATTGAGACTTCATAAATTAGCAGGAATGGATTCAATTGAAATTGTAGGACATCTTACTACTGCTGAAATTTTCTCTTTATGGGCAGAAAATGAACATTGTCAAGGACCGTGTAGTAATTTTTTTGGGAGAGATTAACAGCAAATATCCCAAAAGCAAAAGAATTCAGTTTATAAAGAGAACTAACTGAATCCTTGCTCACATTGTATGGGGAACACCAATTTATCTAGACCCTATATTCTATACTGATGCAAATAAATCAGGAAAGGCAGGTTACAAAGCAGGAAATTTAAGTAAAGTGACTCAAAGCCCTTATGATTCTGTCCAAAAGTCAGAATTATATGTTATTCTCATGGTATTAAGGGTTTTTTCAGAACCTCTTAATATAATTACTAACTCTCAGTATGAAGAAAGATTCATTTTACACATTGAAACTGTTGAACTTATTCCTGATGAATCAGAATTGACTTTGTTATTTATGCAGTTACGGGAAATAGTCAGGAATAGGAATCATCCCATATAGGTAAGATATATCAGATCCCATTCAGGTCTGCAAGTTTCTCTAGCACAAGGTAATGATGAAATTGATCTGGGGTTGGGGATTTAGCTCAGTGGTAGAGCACTTACCTAGCAAGCACAAGGTCCTGGGTTCGGTCCTCAGCTCCAGGAAAAAAAAAAAAGCTAAAGGTGTGTGCCTGCCAGGCTCTACTTCTAGATTTTAGCCAGACGGTGGTGGCACATGCCTTTAATCCCAGCACTCGGGAGGCAGAGGCAGGCGGATCTTTGTGAGTTCGAGGCCAGCCTGGGTTACAGAGCGAGTTCCAGGAAAGGCACAAAGCTACACAGAGAAACCCTGTTTCGAAAAACCAAAACCAAAACCAAAAAATAAAAATAAAAATAAAAATAAAAATAAAAAATAAAAAATAAAAAAGAAAGAAAGAAAGAAAGAGAGAAAGAAAGAAAGAAAGAAAGAAAGAAAGAAAGAAAGAGAGAAAGAAAGAAAGAGAGAAAGAAAGAAAGAAATTGTTCAGCTACTGGTGGGAAATGTGATAGAAGCCTCAGAATTTCATAAAAAAATACCACATCAACAGCAAAGGTTTGAAAAAGGATTTTCCCATCACTTGGCAACAAGCTAAGGAAATGTCCAACTTGTTCCTTTTGTAATCAAACTCCATTACCTGTAGAAAGTAACGCAAAGAGAACTCAAAGAAATGAAATTTGGCAAATGGATGTGTTCCATTTTGCAGAGTTTGGAAAATTAAAATATGCACATCACACCATAGATACATATTCAGGATTTCAATGGACAACTGATTTGAGTTCTGAAAAGGCTGATCCTGTAATCTCACATTTGTTAGAAGTTATGGCCATCATGAGGATACTTGTATACATTAAGACTGACAATTTTCCAGCATATGTCTCTACTAAAATGAAACTTTTTTGCATATTATAACATAAAGCATATTACAGGTATAGCATACAATCCTACAGGGCAAGCAATTATAGAAAGATCTAATCAAATTCTAAAAGGTATGTTTAATAAACAGAAAGGAGTAATAAAGACCCCCAGAGATAGATAACATAATGCTTTATTAACTTTAAATTTTCTAAATGCTAATGAGAAAGGAACAACAGCTGCAGAGAGATATTGGACAATAGGAGAAAATACTAAATTAAATCAGCCTGTATACTTTAAAAATTGTGTTGACCTCAGAATGGAAACCAGGATGTATGTTATACTGTTGAATGGGTTTTACCTTTTTTTTCCACAGAAAAAAAGCTAAGGATAACATCAAAATTGGTAAAGATTAGATTTCAACAAGAGAGGTTTCTTGATTAGAATAGGTGATAGTTCATCAACTAGTGTGACCATTCAATCTAAACTAACTTGTAAGACTAACAACTCCTCTTTATTTGATCAGATATAACTTGCCAAAAAGGAAACTCTCCAAAGTTAGGGTTGGGGCAGGCTTTTGTTTTTGTCTTTCCAGGAGAATGAAGGCATCCAGCTAAGGAATCTGAAGACCACTGGACAAATGAGACATCTGAATAAAAAGATGAATCATACAGAGAAAATGACCCACCCCCCAAGAGAGTAAATTGGCCTATTGGTATATCACATTTCCAACAGGATAAAATTTCATAAATCTTCCTAAATGTTTGTTTCTGCTGTTCTCTACAGACACATAATGCAAATGTTCTTTTTGTAGTCCCATTTCAATTAAAAATTAAAGCTGGCTTTGGAGTTGGAGCATGGCTTCCTTCTTCTCTAAACCCAAGCATTCTTATTAAAAGAAAATCCAAATTCTCTGTCTCATGTCAGAAGAGCCACCTGATATGGGACAGAATAAAAATAAAAATTCAGGGACTATTTTATTGCTACTAGTCTCATAATTCTTTGGTTTTATTTTGACTCTTTGAAACTTTTCTCTAGGTATAGTGCTATCTTAAAATTTAAACTTTCTGTTTTGATATTAATGATGTTTAAGTTTTCTACAGTGAATGATAAACTTTCCTAACAGTGATCTCTGAAGTCTCTAAAAAGGGTCCCACAATGACAATACCACCTGGATTGTGGTAATGACACTAAGCTGACAGATACCACCCAAAGATTGGCTTTGGATTACAAACTGCTCAGGACAATTTCAAGGTGGCTAGCTGAGATTGTCCAGCCTCACAGACTGCTCTAACTAGGACTTGAGACAAGCCCTGTACTTTTTCATTACGCAGAGACTAGATAAAAATGATACAGCTAGTTCTCCTAGGACTTGACCATTAACCTATTTTTTCAAGGTCCCCTAAAGATTCTATCATCACCAGACAGCAGGAAGTTATTTTAAGAACATAATGTCCATATTCCCAAGACGTGGGGTGGGTGGTTTTTGGTCATTCTTTGGGTTATGGATATTTGTTATCAATAAAAATTTGAGGTTATTTTTGTTATATATTTTATAATGTATATACAGTATAACAGTATAAAAATTATAGGATAAAAGGTATACTATTGAATCTACTTTTAAACCAAAAAAGCAACTACTAGTTTTAAATATTTTACATTGATATTGTTTTTTGTACATTGATTCAAATTTAAGGGTTTTTTGTTACTGTACATACATTTTTACTCTTGTTCAAGGTATTGTACCTATACAGTTCATCTAGCAATGTAATATAAATTTCTAGTCCTTGATAGTTACTATTACAAACTGTTTAGGACAATAAAGAAATGCTGGTTCATAGTCACCTATTACAGTCAAACTTATGGTCATGTTAGGTATGTTTTCAAGGTCAAACAGAGATCTATTTTAGATAGGCAAGTGGTCCTCAAACACTCCAGAAATCAACAGAATATGGCATTTAAGATGTTTTAATAACTTTTATGATGAGATATATTTGCTCTGGCAGCACTAATGTATTTCAAAGAAGATGATGGGAATCAAAGAACCTCCACATGGAGTTTATATTCTTTGTGGCAAAAGTTAGCCACTGGGCAGAAAAGTGCCCTTGCCTTGACTGCTGACTCTATGCTGTCCAAATTGGACAAGCAAGACAGAAAAGAAAGTGACTGCTAAACCCTGCCAAGACAAGGCAGGACAGTCCTTCAAAAATCCTTTTTCACAGAAAAGTCTGTCAGATTTTATAGGCCAAAGATGGATGCCCCAATGTTGCAGAGGAACCTTGGGTGACTGTCCAGGTAGCCAGTTGTTTCTGTCATTTCTTAATTTTTGAAGTTTTTTGCCTGCATTTCTTTTTTACTCAGGTAACATTATTTCCTCCTCAGGCCTCTGATGAAGTTGAAAACTAGATAGTTATAGTTATGGTTTTCATTGTTATCAGATTCAGAAAAGAAACTCAATTAAGAGATGTTAAATGTATACTGTTGAAAGACATCGAAAGATAGTTTTGGCTTGGTAATACAAGTTAGGATAGAAAGTGAATTAGGTACAACATTTGGACTCACTGATAGAGGATAGATAATGGATATTTTCTCTGAATTTGTCAAATGCTAATGAACTAGACATTGTCAATATTGACTGTATAATTTGTATATAGTTGTTGTATTTATTGTATATAGTTTTTCTATGTTAGTAAAACCTTTGCTTTTTATTTAGACAAAAAGGGGGAAATGTGGGATATTTTGTTTGTGTTCTGACAAATAAAGCTTGCCCGGAGGGTGGAGCTAGCCACTAGTTAACCATAAAGGCTGGGCATGATGTCACACACTTTTAATCCCAGCACTTGGGAGGATCACACCTTTGATCCCAGCACTTGGAAGGCTCATACCTTTGATCTTAGCACCCGGGAGGTAGAGTCAGGAATATAACACTGGTGGAGACAGGATCTCACTCCTTCTTGGTCTGAAGATCTGGAGAGGTAAGAAGTCACTAGTGGCTGCTCCTTTGCTTCTCTGATCTTTAAGTTTATTACCCTGATATTTGACTCCTGGTTTTTATTGATAAGATTAATTAAGATCATGCTTTACCAGACAAAATCTCAGCATGGAAGGGAAACTAGGTGGACATGGAGCATGCCCCTACCTGAGGAGCTATTGGCCTGAGACACAGAGGATGTATGTGTTTAAGTTTTCTTGAAGATGTAATTCCTGCTATGCCAGCTACTCCCTAAGGCAGACCCCACAACATACACACACAAAGGAAAATATGAAGTTGGGTAGTCAGGGATGTACATTGGATCTGGGAGGAGATAGGGGAAGATGGATGAACATGATCAAAATACATTTTGTGAAGGTCTCAAAAATTTATAAAATATTTAAAACACCATACTTGAATATTTTTTTAAAAAAATGACTAAAGAAGGAACTCAATTTAGTGAACCTACCATTTCAATTTAACAACTGTTAATGCTTTTGCTATATTCGCTTCACCTTCTATTTTTTTTCTTGTTGGAAGTAACTTACAAACACCAAACATTCTATGTAAAATGACTCGTGCATTTCCTAAAAATAAGGTTTCATATGTAACCACAGCACCATAGCAACACCTCCCTACTATCGTCTAACAGCCAGCGTACATTCACATGGTCTCTTTACCTCTTGAAACACATTTTAGCGATGCTTAGCAAAACAAGATCCAGCTCACTCAGTTATCATGTGAGTCTGACTCAAAAGAAAAATAGGGAATCTTAAATACCAAGTAACTGAGACATTAAGAACAGGGAATAGCAGGTACCAAAATAAAGAAGTCTTTGGGGGTGGGGGATAAAGAAAAAAGAGATATTCTGTGACTAGCCCCCAATGCAACTGGGGATTGCAAAAGACTTTGGTAGGGGAGGAAGAACCAGTTCATGTATGACCTTCGTAAGCAAAGGAGGTTTGAATGTATTCTCTTGATGTTGGTTTTACTATTTTCAAAGTGTGACAATGCCAAGACTGAGTACAAGCTGAAGGAGCAATCTCACTAGCATATCAATAGGACTACATTCCATTTTCTTGAGTCCCTCTGAGGCATCTTAGATGTTCAGATCTTTACTGTGGCTCATAGAGCTGACTTTATTCAAATTTTGCTCCTGGAGACAACTGAGCAAAGGATTTATATAACTTAGCAAAGGATTTATTTCCCTCTCAGAGGTGACTCCAACAGTCACTGGCACCTGATAGCCGCATAGGAACATGACCCTTCCCTCTACTTACTTGCATGCCTATCAGAGAGGATTTTACTTACCACACCCTCGGTGGAGCCAGAACCTGTTGTGTGAGTTATTGACCCTTTTTCTAATATGAAAATCTAAGTTCTTTATACCAGTTACAATTGGATTACCATTTACATATGTTAGACCCCAAAAATCTAGGGTCTCAAGTGGGTACCCCAAGAACCCAGACACCAGTCCAGTTAATGCAATAGCAAGAAGTGTTTATTGATGCGGCTATACAGTCTGGCAAATTCTGCTCCTAAGAGCAAGAGTCGCATCTTACTGTAGCCACATGGGTGCTTTTAAAGGAAAAGCCCACAAAAGCCATAAGATTACAATTCCCATACAATTTCGTTTCACAAGATCATGGTCTGATCACAAAGTGGGTACAGTCACATCTGCATGTACATTCTTCCTGAAACCTCAAGGGGGGGTATCAGGGCTGGAGTGGAGTTTACACAAAGGTCACAGTGGTCCTTCCTGGAACACTTGCAACTATCCCAGTCACAGTTGAGCACATCTCTTAACAGAAATCTTTTTACATTGTTACATTGTTACAGGGGTGGTTGAGTAATGGTTGAGTCAGGTGGCCCTTGGAACTAGTTTTCTTTTTAGTTCCTTATTCTCCTGGGGCTTGGGGGGGTATAAGCCTGAAGGGTTAGGGTTTTTCATATAAACCCCACATATAGTTCAGTGTTTACCTCTTTCACTCATAGTTGGGGACTTAAAGGTCAACAGAGCTTAAATTGTTTTCTGAGGTCTAAGTGCAAGACAGTGGTGAATAGCAACCTTTCAGTGGGCATGACAATTTGTTGGTCATGCCATTGAGTGCCTTGTTAATACCAATATCTCTTGTGCTGTTACCTAATACACCTGATAGACTCATACAGTATCAAATATCCAGGGAACTGAAAGCTCCATTTTTCTATACCTTCTTCAACTTTTCTCATAGTCCCAAAACACCTTGGATAACTGCTATAGTTTCATTCTGCTGTTATATCAAAGTATTCTATCTAAAGCGACTTTGAGAGGACAGGGCTTATTTGCCTTACAATTTGAGGAGATTGTTCATCACTGAGAGAAGACAGAATAGGAACTCAAGACCAGGAAACAATGTTGCTTAGTGGCTCACTGGCTTGCTTACTAACTTTCTTATACTTGACTAATAATACTGCCCATGATGAGCTGGGTCTTTCCACAACAAGCATCAATCAAGACAATCTCCCACAGACATGGCCACAGGTAAACACAATTGGCTACGAGAGTAAGTGATATAGGTTCAAGATCTATTTATGAGACAGGAGCGGTGCCGGCGGTGGTGGGCTGGCAGAGGAAGACAGGCCTGGCAGGTGGCAGCCATAACACAGTTGCAATAAAGACCCGAAACTGAGCTATTACTCGCTGAAGAGTTAGTGAAAACAAGCTCTTAACCAAGAGCTGGGAACAGGAACGCATTTAATCCCAACACCCGGGGAAGAAGCTATCTCCGTGGGATGGAACCAGAACGGATCTGAACACCCTGTCTGAGGCCAACTCGGGGCCTAGCTGCTGATCCTGCGAAACCCAACAACTTGGAGGTGTTGGTGAGACTACCCTGCTTAGCTGAAATCCATCTGGGAAATGATTCAGATCCCTACAGTTTGAAGTCTGAGGAAACAAGATCAGCTGAGGAGTTGATGAATGAGCAAAATGTGACCTGAGAACACAGAAGAAGGCACCGCCCAGCCAACAAACCAGATCACCAGAATCATAAGTATATACTTCACCGACTGAGATCAGCTGCTCCTAAAGAAACAGCCCAACAGCACCAATTTAACCAAGAACTTCTAGTGAACCAAGAATAAAAATTAGAATGAGAGAGGCACTTTCAGACACAGACACCTCCTGCACCGAGCAGAGGAAGAGATGAGTAGATGCCAGTGCAAAAATACAGGCAACAACATAAAGACCTATATGGCAACATCAGAACCTAGTGATTCTACACCTGCAAGACATGAGCATACCAAGACAGAAGAAACAGAAGAAATCAATCCTAAAAATGACTTTAAGAAGATGATAGAGGCCCTTAAAGAATAAATAAAAATTCCCATAAAGTGGAAATGAAAAACTCCATTAAAGAGGAAATAAAAAATTCCCTTAAAGAAATGGAAGAAAAAAATGAACAAAAAATTGGAAGAAATCAAAGAAAGCCAAGAAAAAGCAATTAATCAGATAAAAGAAACATTCCAAGATCTGAAAAATGAATTTGAGACAATAAAGAAAACACATGCTGAGGGAATGCTGGAAATAGAAATCCTGACTAAATGAACAGGAACTACAGAAACAAGCATAACCAACCAAATGCAAGAGATGGAACAGAGAATCTCTGACACTGGAGACACAATAGAGAAAATAGATTCGTCAGTCAAAGAAAACACTAAAGACAAAAAAGTCATGACACAAAACGTCCAAGAAATTTGGGATACCATGAAAAGACCAAACCTAAGAATAATAGGGATAGAAGAAGGAGAAGAATACCAACTCAAAGGCAGAGAAAATATATTCAACAAAATCATAGAAGAAAACTTTCCTAACCTAAAGAAAGAAATACCTATAAAGATAGAAGAAACTTACAGAACACTGAATAGGCTGGATCCCCAAAAAAAGTCCCCTCGCCACATAATAATCAAAACACTAAACACACAGAACAAAGAAAAAATATTAAGAGCCACAAAGGAAAAAGACCAAGTAACATATAAAGGCAAACCCATCAGAATAACACCAGACTTCTCAATAGAGACTATGAAAGCTAGAAGGTCCTGGACAAATCTTATGCAGACATTAAGAGACCATGGATGCCAACCCAGACTATTATACCCAGCAAAACTCTCAATCACCATAGGCGGAGTAAACAAAATATTCCAGGATAAAACCAGATTTAATCAATACCTGTCCACAAACCCAGCCCTACAGAAAGCACTAGAAGGGAAAATCCAACCCAAAGAAGCTAAAAAGAGCCATGAAAACTCAGGCAATAGATAATCCCACACCAACATACACCAAAGAAGGACATCACAACACAACCCCCCAAAAATAACAGGAATTAACAATCACTGGTCATTAATATCCATCAGTATAAATGGTCTCAACTCACCTATAAAAAGACACAGGCTAACAGAATGGATAAGAAAACAGGACCCATCCATCTGCTGCATACAAGAAACACACCTTAACTTCAAAGACAGACACTACCTCAGAGTAAAGGGCTGGGAAAAGGCTTTCCAAGCAAATGGACCTAAGAAACAAGCTGGTGTAGCTATCCTAATATCTAATAAAATAGACTTCAAACTAAAATCAATCAAAAGAGATCAGGATGGGCATTACATATTTATCACAGGAAAAATCCACCAAGATGAAGTCTCGATTTTAAACATTTATGCCTCAAATACAAAAGCACCCACATTCATAAAAGAAACACTACTAAAGCTTAAAACACACATCAAACCCCACACATTAGTAGTGGGAGATTTCAACACACCACTCTCACCAAAAGACAGATCTACCAGACTGAAACTTAACAAAGAAATAAAGGACCTAGATGTTAGGTCCTTTATTCAATGGACTTTATCAAATGGACTTAATAGATATCTACAGAACATTCCATCCAAATATACCTTCATCTCAGCACCCCATGGAACCTTCTCAAAAATTGACCACATGCTTGGCCATAAAACAAATCTCAACAGATTCAAAAAATTGGAATAACCTCCTGTATCTTATTGGACCACCATGCCTTAAAGTTAGACTTCAACAACAACAAAAATTATAGAAAGCCTACATACTCATGGAAACTGAATAATGCCCACCTGAAACATCAATGGGTCAAGGAAGAAATAAAGAATGAAATTAAAGATTTCCTAGAATTCAATGAAAATGAAAGTATAACATACCCAAACTTATGGGACACTATGAAAGCAGTGCTAAGAGGAAAATTCATAGCTCTAAATGCACATATAAAGAAGATGGAGCAATCCCATACCAATGAATTAACAGCACAACTGAAAGCTCTAGAACAAAAAGAAACAAACTTACCCAGGAGAAATAGATGCCAGGAAATAATCAAATTGAGGGCTCAAAACAACAAAATAGAAAACAAGAGAACAATACAAAAAAATCAATGAAATAAAGAATTTATTCTTTGAAAAAATCAACAAGATAGACAAACCCCTAGCCAAATTAACCAAAAGACAAAGAGAGAGCACCCAAATTAACAAAATCAGAAATGAAGAGGGAGCCATAACAACAGACAATGAGGAAATCCAGAGAATCATCAGATCATACTTCAAAAACCTGTACTCCACAAAAATGGAAAACCAGGAAGAAATGGACAATTTTCTGGACAAATACCACATACCAAAATTAAATCAAGATCAGATAAACCATCTAAATAGACAAATAACCCCTAAAGAAATAGAAACAGTCATCAAAAGTCTCCCAACCAAAAAAAGTTCAGAACCAGATGGTTTCAGTGCAGAATTCTACCAGACTTTCAAAGAAGAACTAATGCCAATACTCTTCAAATTGTTCTACACAATAGAAACAGAAGGAACACTATCAAACTCTTTTTATGAGGCTACAATTACCCTGATACCCAAAGTACACAAAGATGCAACAAAGAAAGAGAACTACAGACCAATCTCCCTCATGAACATTGATGCAAAAATTCTCAACAAAATATTGGCAAACTGAATCCAAGAATACATCAAAAAAATTATCCATGACGACCAAGTAGGATTCATCCCAGGGATGCAAAGATGGTTCAACATATGAAAATCTGTCAATGTAATACACCATATAAACAAACTGAAAGAAAAAAAACCACATGATCATCTCATTAGATGCTGAAAAATCCTTTGACAAAATCCAACACCCCTTTATGATAAAGGTCTTAGAAAGATCAGGAATACAAGGAACATTCCTAAACATAATAAAGGTAATTTATAGTAAGCCAACAGCAAACATCAAATTAAATGGAGAGAAACTCAAAGCAATACCATTAAATTCAGGAATAAGACAAGGCTGTCCACTCTCCCCATATTTATTCAATATAGTACTAGAAGTTCTAGCTAGAGCAATAAGATAACAAAAGGAGATCAAAGGGATACAAATTGGAAAGGAAGAAGTCAAACTTTCACTATTTGCAGATGATATGATAGTATATATAAGTGACCCCAAAAACTCTACCAGGGAACTACTACAGCTGATAAACTCCTTCAGTAAAGTGGCAGGATACAAGATCAACTAAAAAAAATCAGTAACCCTCCTATACACAAATGATAAAAGGGCTGAGAAAGAAGTCAGAGAAACATCACCCTTTACAATAGCCACAAATAATATAAAATACCTTGGAATAACACTAACTAAACAAGTGAAGGACCTTTTTGATAAGAACTTTAAATCTCTAAAGAAAGAAATTGAAGAAGATATCAGAAAATGGAAGGATCTCCCATGCTCATGGATAGGTAGGATTAACATAGTAAAAATGGCAATTTTACCAAAAGCAATCTATAGATTCAACGCAATCCCCATCAAAATACCAACACAATTCTTCACAGACTTGGAAAGAAAAATACTCAACTTCATATGGAAAAACAAAAGACCCAGGATAGCTAAAAGAATCCTATACGATAAAGCAACCTTTGGAGGCATCACCATCCCTGACCTCAAACTCTACTATAGAGCTATAGTAATAAAAACAGCTTGGTACTGATATAAAAACCCACAGACAGACCAGTGGAATTGAATTGAAGACCCTGACATTAATCCATGCACATCCTGGTTTTTGACAAAGAAGCCAAAACTATACAATGGAAAAAAGAAGTATCTTCAACAAATGGTGCTGGCATAACTGGATGTCAATATGTAAAAGATTACAAATAGATCCATATCTGTCACCATGCACAAAACTCAAGTCCACGTGGATCAAGGACCTCAACATAAATCCAGTTACACTAAACTTAATAGAAAAGAAGGTAGGAAGCACTCTTGAACGCATTGGCACTGGAGACCTTTTCCTAAATAAAACACCAACAGCACAGACCCTGAGCACAACAATTAATAAATGGGACCTCTCGAAATTGAGAAGCTTTGGCAGGGCGAAAGACATGGTCAATAAGACAAAAAGACAGCCAACAGAATGGGAAAAGATCTTCACCAAGCCCACATCTGACAGAGGATTGATCTCCACAGTATATAAAGAACTCAAGAAACTAGACATCAATATACTAAACAATCCAATTTAAAAAATGGGCTGAAGAGCTAAACAGAGAATTCACAAAACAAGAATCACAAATGGCTGAAAGACATTTAAAGAAATGCTCAACATCCTTAATCATCAGAGAAATGCAAATCAAAACGACTCTGAGATACCACCTTACTCCTGTCAGAATGGCTACAATCAAAACCACCAATGACAGCCAATGTTGGAGAGGATGTGGAGCAAAGGGAACACTCCTCCACTATTGGTGGGAATGCAAGTTTGTACAACCACTGTGGAAATCAGTATGGCGGTTGCTCAGAAAATTAGGAATCAAACTACCTCAAGACCCAGCCATACCACTCTTGGGCATATACCCAAGGAATGCTGATTCATACCATAATGATACATGCTCAGCTATGTTCATAGCAGCACTGTTTGTAATAGCCAGAATCTGGAAACAGCCTAGATGCCCGTCAACTGAAGAATGGATGAAGGAAATGTGGTACATATACACAATGGAGTACTACTCAGCAGAGAAAAACAATGAAAGCATGAAATTTGCAGGCAAATGGATGGAACTAGAAAAAATCATCCTGAGTGAGGTAACCCAAACTCAGAAAGACAAACATGGTATGTCCTCACTCATAAGTGGATTCTAAATATAAAATAAAGAACAATAAGACTACAACCCACAGAACCATGGAGTCTATATATATATAGCATGGAGGTCCCTAGGACGACTGTGGCTTATAATAAATTTCGGTTTTACTCAATTACTGAGCAAGCCTCAATGAAACATCTCACTATTAAAATAAAAATACGTACTGTATCAAGCTGATAATAGAAAAATTAATTAATTTTAAACAAAAAATAAATAAAAATAAAAGAAAAATTTGAAATATCAAACAAACATTTTACTAAAGTAAAAAAAGGGAGAACAAGAAACTCATCATTGCTCTCCACAATCTATTCTTTCCCTTGTTTTATATATTTTAAATTTTTTATTGGTGGATTCTGCTGGAGTTTATCGGTGGATTCTGCTGGAGTATCTGAAGCAGATAAGCACTGGAGGGCTCCTGCTGCAAATCCCCCTCTGGAGCAATGGAAGGATCTTTCTACTAGCACGTGGAGGAGACCTGATCTAGTGTTGGTGTGGCTCTGGGGTTCTGTTTATGTCGTTCCTCAGGACAATGAGGTTCCTCTTTTGATTCCTGTGCATGGACCACCCCCTGTGGCTGCTGCTGAAGCCCAACATGACAGAGACCTAATGGGTCTTCATGAAAAAAATCTACCTTTCTGATGCCAATGCAGATTGAGAGCCCAATATCGCCAGCTTTTTCAAGCATTAATGTAAGCCTAGGAACTGTAGCCATGAGATTGGATTCTCCAGAAGAGCTACCAGCTAAAGTCATGCTGGGATCAAGAAAAATGGGCCTTAGCGGTTGGTGTTACTGGAGTTGTATCCATACCAGTGGATGTCCACACACTACAGAAGAGAATTTGACATTGCTGCTGCTGCTGTTGCTGTTATAGCAATGGCGGCCACCGCTACTACTGTTTCTGGGATTACCATTTCATAATTGCTTACTACAGCTAACACAGTGGAGACCCTGGCAACATAAGTAGCTACCACAGTTAGTTAATCTTCCATTCTATTGGGCATGACAAATTTAATTCAGTAGTTATATACATCTCGATTGGCTTTGAAAATTATAAATTTATAAACTCAAGTTCCAGTTGCTTTTGGGATACTATCTTACAAGGACTCCAATGTACAGTATGGCTCATTAAGGAAGGGAATGGCTCAGTTGCCTTTAGCCTACTGGCTATGGGTGAGATAGGACCTCTGTTGGTCTTTTCTGTGTCGAACACACAGATTGCAAGCCCAGTGCCACTTTGAGATCTTTGGGAGCAGTTAACTCTGCAGCTCACACACGATTGAACCTGTATGATAATGAGTATTCAGAGATGGGTAATGCCTGGGGGGGCACTCACCAACCTAAGACAGAGCACCTGTGTGGCCTGGGTAGGCATCTCTATGATGGGTAAGGTGATCTGCTGACGTCCCATACAACCCAAGTCAGAAGCTCATTTTTTAATAAAAGGAGGACCCCCGTTTTGGGTAACTGTTGCCTTGCTTGCAGACCTTGACCTTGATATCCTCCTTATGCTAATTCCCTGCCAGGTTCCACCCTCCTGAATGCTTAAGGGAAGTTCCTTGTCTGTGTACCCTGAATAATGGGCGTTAACAGCTTAGATGCAAGATTGTAAAACATCAGTAGTGAACTTCTGCCCTCCAGGGTTCTCCCATTGTGCTGTAAGCCTGTATTTAAGACCTCCTCCCTCCTTCAATAAATGATGTTCGGCATTTAAAATTTAAAATATGTATATATATATATATATATATATATATATATATATACACACATATATATATATATATATTTAATTGAATGAATACTGTGAATGTAATCTATGAATACCACAAATTTGATTAATATCATGAGTGTAATTAATGAATATCATGAGTGTAATTTTTAAAAAAAAGATCTATTTATATTAACTAGTCATCAATAGATAGGTAGTCTGCTTCAATATTCTGCTGAGGGTGTGACTTTATAAAAGAGGCAAGCAACAACAACAAATATTCATTTTAAGAGATCATCATCATCATCATCATTACCATCATCATCATTATCATCATTTTTAGTAGACTGTAATTTAAGAAACAGTATAACTTCTTAGCAGACTCCTGGTCACCAAACTGAATAATCTTTTACTAATTTTTCCTTTTGCTTCAGGTTCTATGGAATGGTACAGCCACTGATCCAGTCTTTATTTAAAATTTAGGCATTTTGTTCATCATGGATAATTCTGCATTAATTTTGAGTTTATATAATATTTTAAAGTATTTCAGATATTGATTACTGAACATTTTGGTACCTTAAGTTTTGTACCAGGACAACTGCCTCACTTTCTGCACCCTAGACCCAGTCCTCTTGTTCTAACGATTCAGCCCAACAAAGCCTTCACTCAGATTACTAAATGAACTAAATATTTCCTATCTTCTTTAAAAACATTTTTTATTACATTTGTTTACTTATTTGGATGAGGTAAAGACATGTCATAATGTACATTTGTAGGTCAGGGGATAACTTGAAAGAATTCATTTTCTCCTTCCACCATGTCTTGGGAATCAAACTCGGGCTGTCAGTCTTGGGGCAAGTGTCCTCACTTTCTCACCATCTCATTGGCCTATCAAAGTTTTCTGTAAAGACACTCTTAGAATCATCTGTGTGCATAGTTAGTTATCAAGGCTGCTTTCTTCAGTTGTGAAATCCTATTTCACCTTTGCATAATCAAAATTAAATTTATTAAAGCTTGCTGTATATAAAATTTTATTTAAGGAATAAAAAATACTATGTCATATGGAAAGAAATTGTAAAGTACATGTTAGAAGGATTTATATGAAAATTATTATAGTTTTTTTTATTTTTTAACTGAAGATGCTCAGATAACTTTTAGACCACATTGGGAATTTGCTTGAATGGAACACTTGATACATGTATGAAGCGGAATAAACAATTATGCATTTTACTAAATTTCCATCCTTTTAGCATACCATGACTGATAGTGCGGTGGCTGAATGAGAATGGCCCCCATATGCTCATGTGTTTGAATACTTGGTCCCCAGTTGGTAGAAATGGGAAGGATTAAGATGTGTGGCTTTGATGGAGGAGGTGTGTCACTGGGAGAGGGCTTTGAGGTCTGGAGACTCACACCTTTCCCAAGGTGTTTTCTCTGCTTCCTGCTTGTGAATGACGAGGTGAGCTCTCAGCTGTTTGTTCCACCATAATGGACTCTAATCCCTGAAGCCAGAAATTAAAGGCTTTCTTTTGTAAACTGCCTTGGTCATGGTGTTTTGCCACAGCAGTAGAAAAGAAAGGCATACAAATAAAAGAGTGAAAGGTAGTAGAAATATATATATAGGTAGAAAAAAGGTACAGAGAAAGAGATTAAAAACCTAGAACTTAATGCTTGTCTATGGTAATCTACAAAAAAGATTCTATGTGCAGAGACTCAGGGTTGATTGTACAATTTATCTTTAAGCAATTTGATATAGTATTACCACAGGACATGACACAGTAATTTATATCTAAAATCTTAGATTGTGTTAGTATTTTCAGATTAAACTTCATTTTCTTCTTGACATAACTGACTAGTGCTTTCATTAGGATTTATCTTAAAGTTTATTCTGTGCTGAAAAATAGCAAAGGAAATAGAAACTGCACATTTCTCTATTATGATGGCTGTGTCTAGAGCAGCAGGGTGAAATGCACCAAGGGAAAACACCCTGCCCCTGACTTGACCCCAGGACCAGGGCTGGAAACCCCACCAATCCCTGTGCTTTCTTTCTCCAGAGTCAGGCTGCAGAATTTCACCAATTCCTGAGCACAGATTCCCACCAATTCCTGAGATCCCTGAGCCTGAAAACACACCAATCCCTGAGCACAGAATCCCACTAATCCCTGAGCATGAAATGCCACCAATCCCTGAACTTGCATGAGAATCAGACCACAAAAATCTACCAATCCCGAGCCACTCTGAAAAGCTCCACCTCCCCTAAGAAATCCTATGCAAGGTCTGTACCCTGTTCAGTTTGCTTCAGTTCCTCACTCACCGCAACCACCCTCCTGGAGTCTTACTTTCCAATAAATCTCTTGAGTGAGGTTTGTTAGGCATTGTGACATTTTCACCGAGTTGAGCCTAGCTGTAACAACTTTCAGAGTGGTATGAGCAGAGCAGAACTGTAACACTTTTGCTGGGGAAACTTTCCCTCGAGGAGCAGAGCTGTAACACTTCTCCAGGACAGAGCAGAGCAGATCTGTTACAACTTTCCCCCGGAAACCCTCCTGTGCCTGAGCAGAGTTGTTACACTTGCATTGGGGAAATCTTTCTCTGGAGCAGGACTGTAAGCTGTTATGCTTACCATGGCTTTGTGGTATTCCTTGGCTCCTGACCACCAGAATATCTTACCATCCAAGCTGCAATGCTTACACCTTTTATTCTCCTATTTTATGCTTCTATTTTTTTATTGTTCTATTTATTGTAGACAGGACTCCAGGTCACACATTATTAGTCTTTTGCATGTAAATTATTTTAACACATAAATGGAAAGCATCCTACAATCATTAGTAGTGATTTAAGATATGAAACAGGAATTTCAAGGCGCTCCTGAATGTCTTTTGACATACACTCAAGTTTGGTCATATTTCCATTGTTCGTTTGCACACATCAGATATTTCTGTGGAATGAAACCTCTTAAATATTAGTATCTGAAAATAACAATAATTTCTTATCTCTTATGTCTACCTTCCAATCAAGAGAAATAAATATTTTAAAGAAAAAAAAAGAATTACTAAATTGACAGAGAAGTTCAATTGGTCTGGATCAGGATTTCCTGGTCTTGGATAGGCTCATTCATGGATACTAGGTCAACTGATAGGCCAACTGAGGGCTAAATGTGTAGGCTTGGCCAAGATGGGAGCTTATCTTTGCCCTACACACTATGTCATTTTCTAGCAGGTATAAACCTGGGTTTGTTACCATAACAGTGGTATAGTTCAAAGGCAAAGAGATTGGGCACACACAACATATAATTTCATTGTCTCTTTGCATATGCAAAGGGACATAATAGGAAAGTCTCTCTCTTTTGAGACAAGGTCTCACTATGTAGCTCTAGCTGGCCTGGAATGTGATCTGCCTGACTCTGCCTCTACTTTTTTTTCTGGGATTAATGGTTTGTGACACTACATCCGGCCAAGGGATAGTTCCTTCCTTGATCATCAGCTTACAGTATATGGCATCATAGACTTCGTCTTTCCAACTGGAGAGGCTCTTCTAGTAGTTGTGAGAATTAAGCTGCCTTGTAGTATATCAGGTATCAAGAGACTGGTAGGGTCTCCATGGAGCTGAGAGTGACCTCTGGTTGACAGCCAGAAAGCAAAGACCTCATTCCTAGCACCACACAGAAGTGGAATTTTGCCAACAATCACTTGACCTTGAGCTCTATAAAGGAATGTTGGCTAGCTCATTCTCACATTGTAGTTTTGTGAGAGCTGTACAGAACCAGGTAGGTTGTATACAGAATCCTGACCATAGAAATAATAAAAATAGGGGGATGCTGCTGGCCATTAAATGTGGTGATTTGGTCTGCAGCAATGGAAAACTAATATGTAAGTGGAGGGGGGATTTTAAAAAAAGAATTTAAAATTAAGTTATAAACATAAAACAAGAAAAACTTTTATAAGCACCACAGACAGGGGTGTAATTAAGTGTCATGTTGAAACACAAATTTAATTCTTAGATTCCTGATGGCCAATGTTGAGTGGAAAACACAAACTTCTATTACTATTTCTGCATTTGCTTTTGCATATGATTCCTAATGGCAGCTGTAAAGAACACAAACATCAAAACGTGAAGCACCCAAGTACAAGTGTGGTGGGTGAGGTTTCTCTAAGAGCATGACAGGCCATGCTGTTAAAGAGCTGAGGAAGCTGAAGCTGTGAGGCTTGAGCACCGAATGATCTAGCTTCCTGCACACAGTTATGTTAATGCAACATTTGGTGTGAAAGTGGACAGTGATCAGATGCTAATTTTATTCGTGTGTGTATGTGTGTGTGTGTGTGTGTGTGTGTGTGTGTATAAATGCTCAAGTGTGCATAGATGCACATGTGTGTGCATGCTCATGCACATATGTATACACACAAGTGGATGGAGGCCAGAGGAGCCATTTGTTTCCTCCTCCATAGTAATGGGGTTACAACTGCCTTCCACCCAGCCAGCCTTTTACAGAGATCAGACTCAAGTCTGTGTGTGTGTCCAGTTTGCATGGTTTGCAGACTGCACTACATTCCCAGCTCTAGACAGCCTGGCTTTGGACATGTAACCATCCTTCCTCTTTAAACAGAGTCCTTGCGCTGCCTCTGTTCAGTAACTGGAGGAACAAGAGGGAAGTACAACAGCACAGGTTGTCTGTAACCCTACAGAAGTAGAAGAGATGCCATCTCCCATCTCCACGCTATATCACAACCCCTACCACACTCTTTCTTAATGTTTATTTATTTATTCTCTCATACAATACATCCTGACCACAGCCTCCCCTCCTTCCACTCCTCCTACCCAACACCCCACCCGCCCTCTCCCCCAGATCCACTGCTCCTCCATTTCCCTTCAGAAAAGAACAGGCCTCCAGGGATATCAACTGAACACAGTATAACAAGTTACAATAAGACTAGGCACAAACCCTCATATCAAGACTGCATGAGGCAACCCAGTAGGAGGAAAAGGGTCTCAAGAGCAGGCAAAAGAATCAGAGACACCCCCAGTATTGGAGGGCATGATTGACTGAAATCACCAGCTAGCACCCTTGGAGCTTGCATTGCAAAGAGAAGCTAAATGTTCATGAGAAAATACATCTGTAGAGATTAAACACAAAATGCAAACCCTCAAGACAAGAAGGTGGGAGATGAGGGTCTAGAATCATGAATTTCATTTTCAATACAGTGGGAAAGGACAAGAACAGGAAATAATAACCAGAATCTGAAGAGGTGGCTCTGTAATTAGAAGCACTGACTGCTCTTACAGGGTACTTAGGTTTGATTCTTAGAACCCACAAGGCAACTCACAACCATCTATAACTCCAGTTCCAGGGGATCTCACCCCCTTCTGGCCTCTGCAGGCAGTGGATGCACATGGTGCACAGACTTACATGCAAGCAAAATACCCATACACATACAATTTTTTAAAAAGTCAAAGAAAACAATTTATTTATTTATTTATTTATTTTGGTTTTTCCAGACAGGGTTTCTCTGTGTAGCTTTGCGCCTTTCCTGGAACTCACTTGGTAGCCCAGGCTGGCCTTGAACTCACAGAGATCCTCCTGGCTCTGCCTCCCTAGTGCTGGGATTAAAGGCGTGCGCCACCACTGCCCGGCAAGAAAACAATTTAAAACAAACAAAAGGAATAAGAGGCATTGCCCACATTTGCCAAGCACTTGCTGCATATCAGACACTATGCTAATCTGGTCATTGAATGGTCAGAGAAAATGATCTTAATCTGACCCTGCTACTATAACCAGAAATTTGAGATTGGGTGATGTATAAAAACAAATGAACTTCTTGTAGTTCTGGAAAATGTGGCCAAGATCAAAGTGCCGGTGGGTTCCAATTCTGAGGATGGCCAGGTCTCTCCTTCCTTCTTGGTGCACTGTTGCTGAATCTTCTGGAGCAGAAAAACAGTCTCTAGGGATGGGGGGATGGAAAGGTGGGAAGACAGAAGGGAAGACACCCCCTGGGAGCTCTTTCATAGGCCCATTCTTCATGAAAGCTGTGTCTCAGACACAGTCTCCACCTCTTCATACTATATTATCAGGGATTAAGTTTCAACATGTGAATTTGAAGGGGACACAAAGCATTCACACCAGAGCAAATGCTATGAGGTGGTTCCTCTGGTCATTTGTCACTTTTATAGATGAGGAATTGTAGTTTAGGGAATTGGCTTAGTGTTGCTCAGCAAATACCACAGCTAAATCCAACCATTGCCTTCCCATCCAAAGCCAGCTTCCTCACCCACAATACAGCTAAGAACACTGTTGTTTCTGGGTCTGGGCATATCATCTCTTGGACCAGCAGCTTTGACGCAGCTCTTGTCTTTGAGAGGCTTCATAACATTTTTCTATTGCCATTACCTAGACATGGGGCTTCAACTAAAGCCATAGGTAGAATCCAGTTCTTGTGGGATTGGTCCTGGGAAGGTCTATCCACGCAGAATTCTCTGGGTTGAACTTTAACTCACATTTTGCAATAAAAATCTAGAGTATTTCATGAAGCCTAAAAATGGGCTTGTGGCTGGGTTTCAAGCATTATAGAGGTTTTCCATAGTGACTGGGAACTTCCAAGACAGAGTCTGTGAATCTCATGTCTACATATCAGGACTGAGCCACATAGTGAGACTTTGTCTCAAACAGCCAAGGGCACAGGCCATAGCTTGTAGGGTGTTTGTCTAGCATGTGCAGGGCCCTGGTTTCAATTCCTAATACTACAATGTAAAAATGATCTCTCTCCCCCTCATTTCCCCTTCTTCTTTCCCTCTATAATTATAATTTCTTATCTTTTTCTCTATTTTTCCAAACTCTCGGCTTGTGTGATGGGAGTCAGGACCTCGAGTCTTGACAGTTCTGGAACTTCACATTAACCTCAAAGTATATTACCCTGGAAAGCACCATTAACTTCACTTGGGAAATCAATAGATGTTTAAAAAAATCTAGATCCTTCTGGGCATGTTGGCTCATGCCTTTAATCTCAACTGAGACAGAGGCAGAAGCAAGCAGATATTTGTCAGTTCAACATCAACCCAGTCATAATTAGTTCCAGGCTAGCCATAGCTACATAGTAAGATCATATCTTATTTTTTTTTTCAGATTCCACACCCAGCCTATTGAATCAGAAACTGCTATGTGCTCTAATAAGCCCCCTAATGCATGTCAAATTCCAGAAACACTAGGTTCTAGCTTATGTTTATCCACCCAGAAAGAATCTGGACAATTTGCGATTCCAGGTGTTATAAAGACACCTTGACTCTGGGACCCATCTCTGCCAGGTGGTTCCTGCTGTATGTATCTTACCCATCTCACTGAAAAACAGATGAACAGGGTAGTAGTGAAGGAAGATTCAGGGGAACTTGGGGAAAGAGATGGCATGTGTAGGAAATGGTGCATGGGTGCAACAATAAGAACAATTAAGACAAAATTTTATACTATGTATCTGAGAGCTGCTTCTGCTGGTTAAGACATTGACACATGAATCCAGGGAGATTGAAAGGGCTCAGGAGCTGGTGTCTAGGAGGCAGCCAGTGGATGAGGTGGCTTAGGGACTGACATGACATGACCCTGGTTTATGGCCTAGGGCATTGACAGTCACCCCAACAGCTATATCCTGGGCTTCCTTGCCCCCATCGGTTCCCATCCACTTGGCTGTCCACTTAGGTCTTGTGAGATGGATTAGGTGGAGTAGTTGTTAATGTAGCTCCTGACCCTAGTGGGTATGTGGAAACTCTTGCAGGTGTTTCACAAGTCATTTCCATAATTCTAAGATTTTATTTGTCTTTTAAGTGTATTGGCATTTGCAATAATGATATAAAAACAATGACAGGAAAATTTGCTGGCTCCTCAGAAGAAATCAGGACAATGGTACACTTTGGGGTATATATCACAAACAATCAAATACTTCTACATTTATTGCTGCACTGTTCCCAATAACCAAGCTAACACATTAGGAACTCATGCTATTTTCTGGAATATTGGTGAAACTGGGGAGAATTTGTTAAGTGAACTAAAGCCAGAGTTGGAAAGACAGTGGTGGTGTTTGGAATGTCAAAGAGAAAAGAGGTTGGTGAGGAACACTAAAAAAGTATGACAGGAGAGGTGACTGTAACTAAGGTGCATTATGAGAAGGTTGGGAGATATCATAATGAAACCTCTTTGCTGTGGGATGTCTTTCTCTATGCTGTGAATATGTGTTCTCGAATATTATTAAAGGACCAGTCTTAATAATCTTCTTCCCAGGGGCCAGAAGAGAAACTATGAATGGCAAGAATTATTTTTGGGAAAAGAATCTAAATACACCGAGGTCTTTTGTCTGTCTACTTTATTCCTCTGGGATAAAATCCTATCTACACATCTTCAGTTCTGTTCTTGTGCCTAGCTCCTTTCTTGCCTAATTTCTCCCTACATTTATCTGCTGTCCCCTCTAAGTTCTAACTTAATTCTCTCATCTTCATTCTGCCTCATCTAGGTCCTTCTCATCTCTTTCTAGCCCATCTCATTCTTCCCCACCTGGCTCTTCCTCATCTTCCATCTCATCCTCAAGTTCTCTCTGGTCAAAATCTTCCTTATACCTCTCAGTTTTTCCTTCCAAGTCTCTGAGGTATTCAGTTATAAACCCAAGCAATAGCAGAGGGTTCTCTGGCAGAACAAGGTCACCAGGCTTGAATTCCTACAGGGTCATAAAGGCAGGTAAGAATTCTCCTCAGGCAGTGACCATCAGGCTTTCTTTTACAACCCCAAAAAGGGAGTGGTTAAAGGAGGAGGTCAACTGAGACCTAATATCATTAGTATATCAAAAAGGGAATTTATGTGCTCAATCTACATTCCTAGAAGTGGTTAGGTAAGAAGTTAGGAGTCTATAATGTTAGTAAGGCTGTATAAGAAAGGAGGGTCTCAGCTTAAATTGCACAAGAAATAAAGCTATCCACCTGACCTAGGAGACAAGTGTTGTTTCCATAAGGGTGTTACCTTGGCTCAGGAGATCATTTGGCCTTGGATGCTTGATAGATATTTTAGATATGTACACTGTTAGGAGTTCTTGGAAGCACACATAGCACCCAAGAAAATCATTATAGGAACCAGCTAATACATATACAAAAGCTAAAATATCACCAAGACTTCTTAAGCCATTGTCTTGACCTTCAGAAAAGTTCTTGACTTTTTCAAGTAGTAGCTTTTGTGATAGTAACTGAATTTCATTGCATTTTCCTGTGGCCTGCAGCAATGTGTGGCTCCCATTGGATAATAAACAAAGCTATTTTGGCCTATATCAAGAAACCTTACAGCCAGGTGGGAAATCTAAGCAGAAATACAAAGAGAAGAATGGAAGAGTTGAGAGAGACACTAACTGTCACCCAAGGAGCAACAAGATGCCAGCAGACCAGTAATGTCATGGCCATGTGGCAACATATAGATGAATATGAATGAGTTAATTTAAGACAAAAGAGCTATATAGCAGGGAGCTGAAGCCATAGGCCATACAGTGTGTAATTAATATAAGCCTCTGAGTGATTATTTTATAAGGGACTGCAGGACCCTGGGGCCAGGCAGGATTGAGAAACTTGCAGCTACACCTCTTTCTTTGTAAAATTAACATATGCCAAAGAAAGGGCAGTGGCACTTGAAAGTGGATACACTGTGTGTGCGTGTTCACATGACCAGATGAGCACAGAAAAGCAAAAGCTTGTCTCACTTTTGCCTTTCATAAATGGTAGAATTATTTTATAAAGGGTTAGTTCTTCCGATTTATTTATTTATTTATTTATTTATTTATTTATTTATTTATGTATTTAATGTGTATGAGTGTTTTGCCTGTATGTATGTATATAAACCACGTGTGTGCAGTGCCTAAGGAGGCCAGAAGACAGCCTAGACCTTCTATAACTAGAAGTTATAGAAGGTCATGAACTGTCATGTGAGTTCTGGGATCCCCTGCAAGATCATTAACTGTTCTTAATCTCTAACCCATCTCTTCAGTCCCTATTTTAGTTTATTTATTTATTTTGAGACAAGGTCTCACTGTTTAGCCCTGGCTTGCCTAGAACTCCCTCTGTAAGCTAGACTGGCCTTTAACTCACAGAAACCCACCTGTTTCTGCCTCCCTAGTGCTGGGATTAAAAGTGTGTTCCACTATACTCAACTTTATTTTATTTTTAATTATGTGTTTTTGTGTGTCTGTGCATATGAGTGCAGGTGTCCATGGAGGCCAAGTGGGGGAGTGGATCTCCTGGAGCTGAAGTTACTAGTAGCTGTGAGCAGCCCAACATGGGTGCTGGGAACCAAACTCAGGGCTTCTGAAGAGCAGTGTGTGCTCTTGACCATCAAGCCTCAGAAACAAATTATTAATTAACTTTCAGCCTTGGATTACAGTTAAGGTTTAGTGACAAAAAATTCACATAATGTATTCCTGCTGCTTAGTAAAGCATGAGACTGTTCCTATAAAAAGCCGTACACAACTGTTTGGGTTGGGAGCTGAATTAGCCATTTTTTTTTTTTTTTTTTATGGAAAACCATTCTTACTGGAAAGAAAGACTGACAGACAGGCTATAGTAATTGGCAGACATTCTCTGTCACTTCAAGGGAAACAACTGACAGTAGGAGTTGCCAATGATAACATTTGAGCTTTTAGTGAACATTGTAATTTTGGAAGATTTTGTATCTACCACCATGAGCCTGGCAGTCTTCCTATGTGAGAAACTTGTCAAAATGAGACTGATGGTGAAGCTACTCAAAGTATTAACATTGGAAAGTTCTGTAGAAATCAGTGAACTACCATTTTCAAAATGACCCTCTCATAAGGTTACAAAATTGTTCATGGGTAATTAATACATTCACAGTGCAAGAGAAAACAATGAATTTTTTAACATCAATGTATGTAAGATTATTGATGTGTTCCCAGGCTCTACATTTTGGGAAATGTTTAAGAAACTACCAATCATTAAGCTTAAGCATACTATCAAAAATCAGGTCTACCACTACCCAAAGGGCTGTTAAGCTATCCTCTCCCTAGCTACATACTTGTGTAAACCTTCACATACTCCAACCCAAACCACATGGCAACACATGCTTAGTGCAGAAGCAGCTATGAGAACTCAGCTGTCTTCCATTAAAACAGACAATAAGAGATTTCCTCAAATGTAAAATGATGCCTAGTCTTTCTTTTCACTGGCATTTTTTGTCTTGGAAAACAGTTATTTTTTCCCACAAAAAGTTATTTATATTAATATTTTGTTTTATTATTGCTATTTTTAATTAATTAAACTTTTTTGAATCTCATATTTAATTTCTAATATGGTTAAGTGTTGATATATATTATTCATGTTAATGTTCTTTGAGGTCTTCAATAACTTCCAAGATTATCAAGGGGACCCAAGGCCAAAAAGTTGAGGGTGATTGAGTTAGAAAGCTCAGTTATGACAACTACAAAATGTATACAGAATAGGAGATGTTGTGGAATATTGTTTTAATATGTCTTACATTTGTTTATGCTGTGGAACATTTATTTTAATGATGCAAAGATGTGTTGCATTCTTGTATGTTGCATTTGTTTAACTCTGTGAAGCTGTGATGCTTTGCCTGTCTAAAATATCTGATTGGTCTGCTAAAGAGCTGAATGGCCAGCATCTGGGCAGAGAGAAAGGATAGGTAGGGCTGGCAGGCAGAGAAAATAAGTGGGAAGAGAAATCTGGGATCAAAGAAGAAGGAGAGAGATGGAGAGCAGGATGCAAGTCTTCACCATCAGCCACCCAAAGTAAGAGTGAAAGAAAGGTATAAAGAAGTAGAGAAAGATAAAAGCCCAGAGGCAAAAGGTAGATGAGATAATTTAAGAGAATCTGGTTAGAAACAAGCCAAGCTAAGGCAGGGCATTTATAAGTAAGAATAAGACTGTGTGATTTATTTGGGAGCTGGGTGGCAGGCCCCCAAAAGAGCTAAAGAGTAAAGGAGTAAAACAGCTAACAACAAGGAGATGCATGGATTGGCTCAAATAATTTGGCAATTCTTTTTCTTAAAGTAGCATTCCAGGGGGTGAACTGGTGGGAGTCTGAGGCAGGCAGGTAGTTCTATGAGTCATCCAGGGTCTTAGATTCTGTCATGTTGCCCTGGCATCCCTTGGGGCACAGGTTTTTAATCTAGGGTCTTTGATTTCAGAGTATGCATAAACTAAGGTAGGGCACCTCTAATAGAAATGCAAAATTTCCCTCAGTTATGGACAGTAAGTCATAATTTGTTGATTTGTTGACAATAGTGAGCTATGGGTATTTCTACAGCACATCACATTGACTGAAAGTAACTCAAAATACTGTTCTTGCCACCACTACTTTGAAATCATCCTGTTAGAAGTCTGCTAGATTTTCTTAGGTAATGTATCAGTCCGAACTATATACAGTGATATACCACAGATTTCTATCTTAGTTGCTTCTTTGTCAAGTTGACATAAGCTAGTGTTTTGTCTTAATTGATGAATTGTCTTCATCAGATTGGCCTACAGGCAAGCTTGTGGGTCATTTTCTTGATTGATGATTGATGTGGATGGTCCTATCCTTGAAGGTGATGCTAACCCCTGGGCAGGTAGTCCTGGGAGGTATAAGAAAGGCAGTTGAACATGAGCATGAGGAGCAAGGCAGTGTACAATGTTTTTCACAGTCACTGCTCCAGTTCCTGCTTTAGGTTCTTGCCTTGATTCCTGTTCTGATTTCCCTTTAAGATGAAGTATAAACTGTGAGCTGAAATAAGCATTTCCTCTCAAGTTACTGTTGGTCATGGTATTGTATCACAGCATTAGAATGCAAAACAAGACAGATTTACTTTTAAATAATTTAATAGTTATCTTTCATTACAATCCAGCACAGCTTTATGCACTTAAAACACCTTTTGGCCAATGTCAGGGGCCGGGGGTTGAGGGGCACAAGGTTACAAATGTGATTGAAAAGCTGTTTTCTAAGGTCATGATCAAAGGCAAGAATGTGCGTGTGGGGTGTCATAACAAAGACTATGGGGGTCCTGCCCCTCTATAGTCCTCTCCTAAGGCCCAGGAAAAATCTACAACCAGCTGATAATTAATGTTTGATGATAGGAAATGAATCTACATACATGAAACTCCTTAGTCCATACCCTTTATTCTAGTCTGCTCTCATGCATAGCTCCTTTGTTGCCTGATTTCTTTCTACATTTACCTGCTGGCTCCTCTAAGTTCTCTCTTAATTCTCTTATCTTCATTCTGCCTCACCTAGGTCCTTCTCATCTCGTTCTTACCCACCTGGTTCTTCTTCATCTTCTACCTCATCTTCAAGTTTTTTCATCCAAAACCTCCTCTAAGTCTCCTTATACCTCTTAGTTCCTCAAGTTCTCTCTCTAAAACCTCCTCTAAGTCTCCTTATACCTCTTAGTTCTCCCCAAGTCTCTGAGGTATTCAGTTATAAACCCAAGCAATAGCAGAGGGTTCTCTGGCAGAGCAAGGTCACCAGGCTTGAATTCCTACAGGGTCATAAAGGCAGGTAAGAATTCTCCTCAGGCAGTGACCATCAGGCTTTCTTTTACAACCCCAAAAAGGGAGTGGTTAAAGGAGGAGGTCAACTGAGACCTAATATCATTAGTATATCAAAAAGGGAATTTATGTGCTCAATCTACATTCCTAGAAGTGGTTAGGTAAGAAGTTAGGAGTCTATAATGTTAGTAAGGCTGTATAAGAAAGGAGGGTCTCAGCTTAAATTGCACAAGAAATAAAGCTATCCACCTGACCTAGGAGACAAGTGTTGTGTCCATAAGGGTTTTACCTTGGCTCAGGAGATCATTTGGCCTTGGATGCTTGATAGGTATTTTAGATAAGTACATTGTTAGGAGTTCTTGGAAGCACACATAGCACCCAAGAAAATCATTATAGGAACCTGCTAATATATATACAAAAGCTAAAATATCACCAAGACTTCTTAAGCCATGACTCGACTTTCAGAAAAGTTCTTGACTTTTTCAAGTAGTAGCTTTTGTGATAGTATCTGAATTCTGTTGCGTTTTCCTGTAGCCTGCAGCGGTGTCAGAAGCTTCGTAAAGGAAAGTCACACAGCATGCCCTGCTTACCTGCCAGTGTCGAGAAGAGAGTAACAGGACTACACTTAGCTGGAAGGCCACATGCCTCTCCCAAACTTGAGGGTAAGTGGGGCTAATTATGAAAAGCAAAAAAGGATTATTGCACAGTTCAGAATTTCTTTTCAAGATTTGATGGGGTGGTTCTTTTTTTTTTCCCCCATGGAGCTATCCTAGCTTTTCATCTCTCTTTCCTGAGTTGCCCAGGAAACATCTAGCATCTTTGATAGTACACCCCACTCTCTTCCAACAGTTACACAGAGGCTAACTCTGAAAGTCAGCGCCATAAATCCAGAAACTAATGAGATGCTCAGCCAAGGTTAAAAGGCTGGTAGAACATCCTTAAAATAGCTTCCTTCAAATAAGGATTTGTGACAAAGAAATGTTATGATGAAGGGAAAATAGTAACTTAGAGCAGAGAAACCTGACAGACAATGCCTTGCTCATGTTATGAAGACGAACATTACCACAATCAGACACATCTACACATGTCCCCTGACATGGTGCACCTCTTCTCTGAGGTGGTTTTCCTCCAAGCTACAGCCTTGACTGCTCACTAGGAAACCTTCAAAAATCCAAAAGGAGGACCTGCCACAGAGTAGAGGTACCGAAGACATGAAACTGAAAGGAATTATGGATCTCAGAACAAAAAAGCTGACAACATTCAAATACTGGTCTCCAGCTTCATGGAAGCAATGGTAATTTCCCAGTTCTGAATGCTTTGCAGATGTTACAAATAAGGGAAACTATCTGGGTGTCATGACAAATACTTGCAATCCTAGCATTCTGGAGGCAGAAGTCAAGAGAATGGCCACATTCTAAGCCAGCCTGGTTTACACATGGAATTCCAGGCTAGCCAGGGCTACATTACAAGATCCCATCTCAAAAATCCCAACCTCCTCCCAACAGAGGAGAGAGAGAGAGAGAGAGAGAGAGAGAGAGAGAGAGAGAGAGAGAGAGAGAGAGAGAGAGAAGAGAGTTTTCACCAGTTCTACTGAAGCTGAATGATCCAGGCAGGCTGCAGGACACTATATACTTAGCCCCTCTGAACCTCAGTTCTCACACTGGGAGAATCTAATGTTCATCGTTTGGGATTGTTATAGGATAGAGTAAAGGAGAGAAAGCTGTGGTTGGAGAGACGGCTCAGCAGCTAAGAGTGTTTTCTGCTTCTGCAGAGGACTGCAGTTCAGTTTCCAACAGCCGTGTTGGAGGCTCATAACTGCCTGTAACTTTCACTGCAGGGGATCCAATGCCCTCTTGATCTTTATGGGCACCTGTATGTACACACACACACACACACACACACACACACACACACACACACACACAGACACACACACACAGACACACACACACAGACACACACACACACACACACACAGACACACACACACTTTTAAAGCAAAAATCTTTAATTTTTTTAAATGATTAAGTCTCTGAAGCCTAACAAATGTTAGACAAATAACCATTATCTTACATTAAAAAGAGAAACCTGGAGTCTTTTTTACCATTTAAGTGAGCTTAAGGGGAACATGTATGTAAGTATTTATACAGGGCTTCAAATATACCACATGCTCCAAGTCAAGTTACCATTAGTGATGTTAAGGTCACCATAGTGCTACTGGCTTTAACTAAACTTACAACACTGTTGGGGAATGTAATTTAATTGAGACACACTCTAATTTGGATTAAGGCTTTTTTCTAATTTAATTCCCCATGCCTTATATTTTCACATAGTTGTTAGTCTATAAATTATTAATTTAGTCACTTTGTTTGATTATATTTTTTCTGGCATTGCTCATCAGTGCTAACATGTTTAAACATTGGTCTTAGTGGTTGCTGAAAGCAAAGTGATGTAGGAGGAAAATACCCCAATGACCCAAATCTAATAAAAACTGTGCCTTGTTTAAAAAAAAAAATGTTTCATGGTACAAAGCTAGGCTTTGTTGCTGACTACTTTCACATGCTGCTTTTAGAACCGTCCTTGTCTTCTGAAATGGAAAAGCTGAAGTTGGGGACGATCAGATTATCAGCTTTTCCTGCATTATTGTGTCCCTTGCTTTGTCCATGTGGCCAGTGCTGCTCATAGTGTGGACTGCAGATTCACGCCAGGCTTGAAGTGCTGCTAGTCTGCAGTAGTGGCTGG